>NC_045434.1:17649183-17652632 GCF_002776525.5 Piliocolobus tephrosceles
TGTCTCAACAGGAAACCATTTAAAAAAAATAAATGAATTCTCAGCACTTGACATTTTCTGGAGGTTCTGAGTCCTTTCCGAGTGAGCTCACATCAAGCACAGATGGTAAGACAGAGATGGGAAAATGTGCTTTCTCCTTGTTAAGAGGACAGCCTTGCTGAGGCATCTTGGGCAGGGCAGTATTAAGTGCCTTTTCCTTGTTGATGAGGGGTCCTCTCACCTTTGGGAGAGAGGTGGCCCTCCACCACGGAGGGGCTGCAGGAAGTGGAAGCAGGTTTTGAAGCCAGTGGGTGTTACAAGTGAGCCAAAGGAGAAGTAGCATGGAATTCCTCCTCATTTTCTCTCCTGAGTCCACCCTGCCTCCTCCTTCCCAACAGCTTGCTTATCACAGCATGGTGACTTGGGGCAATGTGATTATATGAGATGGTTTTTTTCTCCCTTCTCTGTCCTCCTTCCTGGGCACAGCATATATAGTATGGGGGTTACCATAATGAAAGGTGCACAGGCTCTTTTAGGAAAGTGACTGCAGGTGAGGCCAATTCGGCCAGGAAAAGCTCCTGTTGCTTCCTCGGATGGGTCAGGGGAGAAGGAGAGGGACTTTAAAACATGGATACTTCAACTTGGCTGCACACTGGACTCACCTAGGGGATTTAAAAAAAAAAAAATGTTTGGGCCTCACCCCCAGAGATTCAAATTTAATCGATCTGGGGAGTGGCTGGGGTATCAGAATTTTTAAATCTCCCCAGGTGATGCTAGCATGCAGCCAGATGGTATGTTTAGGTTTGGTAGGTTTAACCTGGATGGTAGGTTTAGAGGGAGAGAATGCAATGGTTTTCCCTGTTGTCCTGCAAAGTGATGATATGGGGCAGGGCAGGAATCCATTCCAGTCCCTACACCTGTGGACACTTGGGTTGGAGGTGTCCACACTTCCACCTTGAATCTGCAGCACTGGAATACTTCCTCCATGCTGCTGGTGCTCTGGAGCCTTTGACTAGCCAGGAGGCCACTGAGTAACAAACCTTCCCACTCTCTCCTTCCACCGTGGACCAGGGACAGCCATCACACTTCTCATGTTTTTTAGTGACATTACTTATCATTTACCTTAAAGTAAATGATAAATAAAGGTGGACCTAGGGGTCTCTCTTGTTTTCTTTCTTTCTTTTTTAAGAGACTTGCTATTGCTGTCATCCAGGCTAGAGTGCAGTGGCGAGATCATAGCTCACTGCATCCTCAAACCCCTGGCCTCAAGCAATCCTCCCGCCTAGGCCTTCCAAATAGCTAGGACTGCAGTTGCACACCACCAAGCCCAGCTTCCTCTTATTTTCATAATAGAATAGTTTGAGTGTGCACATCTTTCTTTGGAATCTTGGAGTGATCAAAGGAGGTATATTTAGTACATGTGTCCTACATGCTGAAGGTGAAAGACAAAACTAGAGAAGAAAAATGCCCAGTTTCTGTTCTCAATGAAATAATAATGCATCCAGGGATCTGAGGTACACACTTGAGAAAATTAGTGACGAGTCAACATAATTGCCAAATTATATGATATTATTATAAAGCAAAACTTTTGGTGTAATATATTAAGGCCTATGTCTCTTTCTGTAAATGGTTAAACCGAGGCACAGAGCATCCTGATTAATCGAAATCAGAGCACAAAAGAGGGGAGGAGGTACAATCCTCTAAAACACATACTGTCATCAAGCTCTTCATCTTCAAATATTCAATTAAATGTTATCCAAACCCAAAGTTACTACTGCATTTGGAAATGAGCTGTGAGTGTGAGTATGGGAATCAGTGGAGAGGAGAAACCCCAGAGATTGGGGAGGAGCCACAGGCTGCCTGGCTTTAGTGTTGTTAGGTAGAAGAGAAAGCAGACCTAGAAAGAGAGATACAGGGAGGGAAAGAAGGAAAAGGGAGACAAAAATTACAGAAACCACTGAAGGAAGCTGCTCCACAGGTTTCCCTCTGCCTTTGGGCAGGAGAATGTCTCAAGAGCGTTCTCAAGCTTTATGCACACAGGAATCACTAGGGTCCTGTGAAAGGCGACTTCCGTTCAGCAGGTCTAGGGCAGGGCCTGGCACTCCGCATTTCCAACGCTCTCTCCTAAGTACAATCTGTGCTGCTGCTGGCCCATAGACCACCATCTGAGCAGACGGGGTCCACGGGGATTCTCTGGGGAAGGGGTGATTGAAACCCCCTGGAATCCTTCTCCCACGCCTCTGACACTCGGACCCATTGTCTCCCACCCCCATCATTGCTATGATGACCCCGGTAACTGACCAGTTTTGTACTTGTCAGAGTTTGGGGGAGCATCATGGGAACCTGAGTTCTCACTAGCTACAACATGAGCAAGTGAGAGTGAGCAAACCGGCAGCTGGAAGGCAGGCAGGCTAAGTTACCCAAATGACAGAAGGAAGAGAAGGACAAGAAGGCAGAGTCTGCTCACTCACTCAAGTCAAGGTGATTAATCTCTCTATGCCTCAGTTTCCACCCTGCAAAATGGGGATACTATTGGTACTTAGCTCACAGAATTATTGTAATGGCTCAATTGATTACTTAATAAGTAGTATCTCAAAAATATTAACTATTTTGTTGTAATCACTCCCACAGCTAGATGTTAGCCCTCGCATGAAATCATGGGTTCGGCAAACATTTATGGAGCTTGGACTCTGCCGGGCCCTGGCTGGGTCCCTGAACAGAGGGTCTGGATTGGCCATACCTCATTTATAGTGAGATGAATGAACTCCTTGTTCTTCGTACTGAGAGCCTGGAACACCCCTGATAGGAGAGACGGGGGAAAGGCATCCTTTTAAAGAAAATTCCTTTACCAAGTTTGTTTCCCAGCAACCAAAAGGCCTTTCAGTGGAGCCTGTGGGGAAGCTGCTCCATCTGGTGGTAAACAAGGACTTTCATTAAGGACGGCAGCAGGACACCGGCTGAAAGGGAACTTCTCTGAACGGAGGGAGGCCTCCAGTCCTGTAGCAAGCCAGTGGTCACCTAAGCCAGTCAGCCGGCCAGCAGCTCCTGGTGCCAAAGCAACTCCCCTGTCTTAACCTTCTGGGGGGTACAGGGCCCTTGAAATCCATGGGCCCCAGAAAAAAAGCACATGTACATAAAGTTTGGCGTGAATCTGAAAGTTGTTAGTCTCGCCCTTGTAGGAAGGGGCTGTGGGTGCTGTCACAGGACAGGAGGAGTCCAGCGGCACAGGAGAGCATGCCAGCACTGAGCTGGAGGCTGGGTCTACCACATGGTGTCACCTGAGCAAGTCACTGCTGTCTCTGGGCCTCAGCCTCCTCCACACCTTCAGAAGACGAGGTCGAGCCAATCAACCCTGGCTTCACTTGAGAATCTCACAGGCAGCTTTAACAATACAACCCAAAGCGGGGCGGGGGACTATCACTGAACACAGGAAATGGAAGAGAACCAACAACCAAACACAGGAAATGGAA
>NC_045434.1:17652642-17680467 GCF_002776525.5 Piliocolobus tephrosceles
AACACAGGAAATGGAAGAGAACCAACAACCAAACACAGGAAATGGAAGAGAACCAACAACCAAACACAGGAAATGGAAGAGAACCAACAACCAAACACGGCGACTGGGTCTTATGTGGATCCTGAGTCAACCAAGCTACTGTAAAAAGGTGGCCTGGGAGATTTGGGCATGGACTGGGCACTAGAGAACATTGAGGGTTTGCTGAGAATTTTGTTAGGCATGCAAATGGCATGATGATGATGCTAAAAATAAGTCTATCAGCTTGAGATATTCAGATGAATGGACAGAGTTTCTGAGATCTGCTATTAAATTATTTAGGGGAAAAAAGTGTGTGTTGCGGGAGCACAAGGAAAAAGTCAGCAAGATGATAATTTTTGAGGTTGGGTGTAAAGGTCTGGAAACACCTGGCGAATTTGTATAACTCCCGATGCTGTGTGCCACCCCTGAGATTCTAATAGAATTGGTCAATTGTGCAGCCTGGTCATCAACATTTCTTTAGCCACCCCTGGAGATTGTAATGTATAGCAAAGTTTGAGAAGTGCTGGTGTGAGGTGCATGGGAACCTATTATGATTCTTTATATCTAAGTGGAGGGTTGACATTTTTACAATAAAAAGTTAAAATAATACTGGAGTAAAGCTCCATCCTTGGTAATTGTAAAAGTCCTCCAGGTGAATCTAATGTGAGGATCCCAGCGTGGAAGGTGTTAAGCCTATAATATTCCTCTATTATAAGAACAAGCTGAGGCACTCCCACCCGTCTTGCTGGGAAGGATTAAGCCTGGGTGGTTTAGAAAGGGAAAGAGCAATTGAGAGAAGAGAAACTAGCAAATCTCATTATTTCTAGGGTCAGCTCTGACCACCCTGTAAGTCTAATGAGTGATTCTCTTTCAGGTGGGGTCTTTCTAGAATGCACCTCTCACTAGCTACCAGTAACCCCTGGGGAAAGCCCAGCCTCCTGGCTTGATATACTAGCCCCTTTGGGGCCTGCTGGTCTCTCTGTGGTTTTCTCTCATCATTTCTTAATCAACACATATTCATTGATTGTCCATAAAGTATGACTCTCCTGGAGCTTAGAGTCTAGAGGGGCTGTGCTTCAAGCAAGTAGTTAGTGTTCTATTACCAAAGAAGCAGAGGGAGCTGTCATGCTGATAACCGAGGGTCACAGCCTTCACCTTTTAATTTTAATTTTATTTATTTATTTTTATTTTTATTTTTTTGAGATGGAGTCTCGCTCTGTTGCCCAGGCTGGAGTGCAGTGGCACAATCTCAGCTCACTGCAACCTCCGCCTCCCAGGTTCAAGGCGTTCTCCTGTCTCAGCCTCCCGAGTGGCTGGGATCACAGGTGCACACCACCATGCTCGGCTAATGTTTTGTATTTTTAGTAGAGGCAGAATTTCACTATGAGCTGGTCTCGAGCTCCTGACCTCATGATCCATCTGCCTCAGCCTCCCAAAGTGCTGGGATTACAGGCGTGAGCCACTGTGTCTGGCCCCCTGACTTTTTTTTTTTTAAATCAAGTATTCGTACCTCGAAGTGGCCTATGGAATATAGATTAGAAAATACGAAGCAGGACCAGCTGCATAATTTGTGAGGCCCAGGGCAAAATGGAAACATGGGGCCTCCCGCTCCTAAGTTATTAAGACTTTCAAGATGAAAACGCTAGAGCATTAAACCAAGCATGAGGCACTCTTGGGGGCATGGGTCCCTTGGCACCTGCACAGAGGGCATGTCCTCGTAGCCACCCCGGTGCTGAGTTACAGGCCCTGGACATGCTTCATTCAGCCCCACCTTCAAAGCCACCTGTGAAGGCCAGGATGGCTATGACAATAAACTGCAAACACTGAAGCTCACGGGCACATAGTCTCTCTCTGTTTGTGGTGTAACAAATCTTGTTTAAGGTAACTGGGTTAATGTCTAGGGCTTACAAGGTGGGGAGGTGGGGAGGAGGAGGGACAGAGACTCTCCTGTTTCTATATGTTGTGATGGGATTTAACCTGAAATTGAACCTTTCCTCAAACACAAGGCACAAACCTGCCCCCACCCCATCATCCTCCCAGAGGCACTATGAATGTATAAAGAAAGGCGATGCTAAGAAACACGCTGTAGGGGAGGCTGGCACATTCTGCTCTTTAGCTAACGGCAGAGGCCCACAGGTCCGCACACATGAGACCATGGCTCTCTGTGGTCTGTCTTTGCCATTACTTTCACCAGGCTGTTTCCCATGCGCTCACGGAGGGTGACTGAAGATGCCACCCCGAGTGCACCCTCAGCCTCGCTGGACACTTACGGCTCGCATTCTCCAGCCGGACCAGGCAGTTGAGGAAGTCATCGAAGTCTATCTGGAGCTCCTCATCCGCATACCTGAGCACGATCAGCTGTAGGAGGCGGCTGCTCAGCTGAAAGCCTGTGGGAACGAAGGAGGAGACCCAGGACCTGCCGTATCCGAGCCCCGAGGTGAGTCTGCACCTTTGAGGGAGCTCCCAGGCAGCCGAAGAGAGGCCTCAGAATAGGGAGCCACTGTTTCACTCCTCAAAGCTGGGGTCCCCACACCCAGTGGGACTGCTGTCCTTGGTGTGAATGCAGTGTGAGAGTGTGAATCTGCAGTGCAGGGGCGAGTGTGCGGGGGACTTGTAGGCATGCTTTCTGTGTTTAATGGCTTCCGCGTTTAGTGAGTTCATGATCTTAGTTTTGACACCCATGTCATCCATAGGGTCTCGCTGACTTTACAGGAAGCTTCGTTTGGGGGAACTTAACACTGGTGGTGTCTGAGCCCCACACCCATTCCTACACCAGCCTCCCCTCGTGTTCTATGTCTCAGGTCACTTCCAGCTGTGGCTCTAGAACGTTTCTCAGAGGGGATGCTGCTGCCCACGGTGAATGACACTGTGCGAGGGGCCCATTCCTACACACCCACAATGGGGGAGGAACGCCAGGCTACGGCCAGGAGGCCTGGATCTGAGCCCTGGCACTGCTCCAGCCATGGCATATGGGTTCAGTTCTCTGTTTGGTTTCCTCATTGTCAAGTGAGGGGTTTAGACAAAGTGAAGTTCTTTCTAGATCCGATATTTAGTGCTTCTATTTTTTTTTTTTTTGAGATGGAATTTTGCTCTTGTTTCCCAGGCTAGAGTGTAGTGGCATGATCTCGGCTCACTGCAACTTCCGCCTTCCAATTTCAAGCGATTCTCCTGCCTCAGTCTCCTGAGTAGCTGGGACTACAGGCGCCTGCCACCATACCTGGCTACTTTTTGTATTTTTAGTAGAGACAGGATTTCACCATGTTGGACAGGCTGGTCTCAAACTCCTGACCTTGTGATCCACCCGCCTCGGCCTCCCAGAGTGCTAGGATTACAGGCGTGAGCCACCACACCTGGCCAGTGCTTTGATTTCTCATCATTGCCCTTAGAGGTGATTTCTTTCCCCCTTTCGTTTTGGTCTACATGTTCGCTTTCTAGGAGGTGTTCACAGGATTGTTCAGAAATCCACCCAGGGTCTTTCTGCTTCTTTGTAATTCCAGCGGAGGAGCAGGCAGGTCAAGAGCAGAGCACAGAGTCTCTGGAGCCTGCACGGCAGTGCTGGCTGCCAGCCTTGGCCAGAATCCTGGTGTTTGGGGCTAGAGGAGGGGGATGAGGGGCGATCCTCCCTACGCCACGTCAGGGTAGGAAAGACACAGCTATGCCCCTCCTCTCTGAGCGCTCCCTTTGTCCCCTGCTCAGTTCCTCCTCCTACCCTGGAAACAGAGTCACCATCCCCTAAGAAAATCAGGCGCCCTTCTCAGCCTGGCACTTTGCTCATTTGTAAATCATCTGATTTTCTTCTCCCTCACATAGGACCCGAGATGGTCCTGGCTGTGTATACTTCATCCTTTTATCAGGCCTGAGCCTGGACATGTTTCCAGATTTTGTTTTCCCTGGGAGGGAACACACTTTAAAAGGTTCAGGAGGCCCCTGTCTGTGAGGTGTGCTTGGTGAGAAGCACAGGCAGCCTAGTGGGCTGGAGGTCTGCAGAGCACCCACGGAAACTACGGTTGTGTGTGCAGAACATGGGACCACAGAGAGGCCGATGGCCATCCAACCCCAGACAAAGGTGGGAAACGCCCCTTGGAGCCCAGCCTTTGGGAAGGGGAGCAGGGTATAAACTATGATGCGGTCATCCAGTTTGGATTCAGAGTCTGCTGCTGATAAAGCCCAGGACAGGGCCACAGGTGGCAGAGGGGCGTGCAGCCCACAAACCATGGGCGCTGCATGCTCTGTCTCATCCACGATAACAACCATCTGAGAGCAGAAATGAGACGTTTGGAATCACTGCAGCTTGCCACCAAACAGCCATGTGTTAAGTACTGGGCCAGAAAACATGGTCAGAGGCTACGAGGCCTCCAGAGGGCAGGCCAAGTTCAGTTTTAGCAGACACATTTAAAAAGTTTCTACCAGTGTTCACAGTGGTTTAAAATGAGGGCCCTGGTGTCAGCAAGTGAGTCTTGGGTCTGAACCCTGGTGCTGCCACTCCAAGGGCCGTGACCTTAAGAAGCACCAACTGGGCTCAGAGGCCCACCTCCTGGGCAGCAGAGAGAAGACCTGCCATCTGCTCAGGTTGCCCATGGGCAGTACCTGGCATGAAGTCAGCCACCTGCATTCCAGTCTTTTCTTTACCTGTAGCTTTCAGTGCAGTCCTCAGTTCATAGGTAGACATGGTGCCGGACTTGTCAGCATCAAACCAAAGGAAAAGGTTCTAAAGGGTGGAGAGCAGAGGCATTGAGGAGGAGCGCACCTGAAAGGCATTGCCAATGGCAGTAAGTGGGTGACAGCCAGTCTGGGGGAGCTACCCTCCAGGGGCCGCAGAGGCCACGGTTGGACTGGGCCTTCCAAAAAAAGTCAGTCTCTCTTTTGTCTTCCTTTCCATCTTGGGTGGAAGCATCGGAATAGCATGATGCTGTTTTCCCTTCTCCCCTGTCTGAATACAACTCCTCTAGCCTGCAGCCTGCTGCACCTTTTTAAATCCCCTCCGCCCTAGGCGCACAGGTTCCCCCAGAGGCCAAGCCCTGCTCCAGGTTACATACAATCCACTGCTTCAGCTTGTCCCAGAACACTTTGAATTCATCAAACTCCAGCTTCCCATTGCCGCTGGTCTGTGCCGTGTGGGTTAAGGGAGACGTGAGTAGCATTTCAGCCTGAGGCTCCTCGTGGGACCTCAGCTCTAGGACTGCAGACGGGGAGGGCTGATGGGCTGGCCTGGGTGACACAGGTTTGGGGCCCTGGGGAAGTGGTTTTAATGGTTAAACCACAAATCTCTGAAGAGGGGAAATGGCAGAGGTGGGATGGGGGTGCTCCTGGAAAGTTCACAAAAACAGAATTCTGTTCCCTTAGATGGGATTCCAAAGTGGCAAGAAGACCCCCACGTTCCTTCAAAAGCTTCCCACCCCTGCCACTGGGCAGGCTTGTGCATCTTGATTCTGATCCAATTTCAGCTTCGGGGTCCCCCAGCTTTGGGTTATTTTCTGCGAAGAAGACTATTCTGCTGGCTAAGGATGTCATGTTCTTGGAGAGTCTGAACTATTGAAGATTACTCTGTGCTTAAAGCCCGGGATCCCTGTCTATTTCTGCTCAAATATTTGGAAGGATACGTCCATCAGGGAAATGATGTTTTTACAGGAGATCAGGCTTAGCTTCTTGAATTTGATGTCCTTTTCTGAAATTGCACATGAAAGCTGAATTTGGTTGACTCCAATAAGATAAACCTATGTACCCATCTGCTGAAAGCCCAATAATGTGGCTAAATCCGGGGCTGCTGGGGGCTGTGATGTGGCTACTGTCTTATGATGCTGGTGGGAGTAGAAGTTAACATGACCCTTCAGAAGGAAAATTGGAAAAATGTGAAAAAAGCAATAAAAGTTGGAATACGCCTTCATCCATTTATTCTAGTTCTAAGAATCCCGAGCAAAGAATTACATATGAAGATTTTTGTCATCACATTATTTATAGTGGCAAAAATTTGGAAGTGAAATAATGACCAATAGAAAGGCATGGTCAATACTTTAGGCTATGTCTATGTAATGGAGTATTATACGACCCTTAGGAATCATGTTTTTGCAGCCTATTTAATGGCAGGATTTAAATTTGTTGGAGAAATTTGTACTCTCATACTACTGCTGGTGAAAATGTGAAACAGTCACTTTAGAAAACAGTTGGATAGTTTTTAAAAACATTAAACACAGAATTAAGCAATCCTCTTAACTAAACGTATAGTTAAGAGGATGGTTATGCCACCATGTAACCATAGACTGTGGCATGGTGATGGAACCATCCTCATAACTATATACCCAAGAGAAGTGAAAACACATGCCCACCCAAAAAACTTGTACAGGAATGCTTACAGTTGCATTATTCATAATGACCAAAAACTGGCAACAACCCACATGGCCACCAATAGATGAATGAATAAACAGAACGGGGCCCATCCATACGATGGGATATTATTTGGCTGTAAGAAGGAATGAGGCATTGATACATGGGTGGACTTTGAAAACATCATGCCATGTGAAAAAAGTCAGTCAGAAAGGACCACATATTGTATGATTCATTTTTTTTCCCCTGAGACAGAGTATGGCTCCGTTGCCCAGCCTGGAGTGCAATGGCATGATCTTGGCTCACTGCAACCTCTACCTCCCAGGTTTAAGCAATTCTCCTGCCACAGCCTCCCAAGTAGCTGGGATTACAGGTGCCCGCCATCACGCCTAGCTATTTTTTTTTTTTTATATATTTTTAGTAGAGACGGGGTTTCATCATGTTGACCAGGCTGGTCTTGAACTCCTGGCCTCAGGTTATCCGCCTGTCTCGGCCTCCCAAAGTGCTGGGATTACAGGTGTGAGCCACCGCTCTCAGCCTATGATTCCTTTCATATGAAATATTCAGAATATGTAAATCGAATCTATAGAGAAAGAAAGTAGCTGAGTGGTTGCCTGGGGCTGGGGGAATGGGTACAGGGTTAACACTGTTAATGGGTAAAGGGTTTCTTGTTGGAGTGATGAAACGTTCTAACATTACATGTCTACGCATGTGACACATATGTACATACATGCAGATACACATATGTTAAGAGTGGTTATTTATGGTGGCGAGATCATTTGTGATTATCTTTGTCATTAGGCTTTTCTGCATTTTTAAGAATTTTCTACTATAAACCTGCATCATTTTTGGAATCAGGAAACAAAGCTCTTTTAAAAGTTGGCTGGGAGGAGCAGGGAGCCTGGGGGGTTTGGGGGGACCCAGGCAGTGTGGTTGCTGGTCCCTCCATAGGCGCCCTGGGACCCCGATGTGGGCAGCACTTACTCTTTTGCAGCACAGCATTTAAAACATACTCAAGTTCCTCTGCTGTCACCTCCATGTCCTGTTGAAGTGGAGACAATTGCTTGTTATAGCCCTTGGCACCTTCTTTTTTAGTTTTTTTTGTTTGTTTGTTTTAAATCAGTTCTGAGCTTGATTTGGCTCAAGTGACAGACCAGCCTTCAGGACCCTGCTCTGGGCAGATGTACCTATCTCCTGTGTGGCTGCAACTCCATGTCTCATATTTCACATGTTTTAGGGACATGCCAGCCCAACTAGGAGAGGGCCTAACTTGAGAGATGTCTCAATCCAGGAAAGCGCATGGAAAGCTGGGCAGGGCAAGGCAGTGGTTTCCCAACTTCCCTGAGGGTCAGAACCACTCCTAGAATTGTCCTAAGTTCCTCAGATGGTTCCTATGTCAGAGGTAGTTTGGGAAGACCAGACTGAGTCTGCCTCTGCACAATGGAACTGCCTGGAGAGCTTTAAAACAGTCCCGCATCTGGGGCTTACCCCAGGGACCCTTGAAATCAGAGGACCTGGGAATATGGTCCTATCTGTAAGACCCAGGGGTTGATTTAGAATTAAGAAAAAGGGTGAATTTCAGAATCATGGATCTAAGGCGCTCCAGGAAAGTTCGGCAGCCCCCACCCGGGAAGCTGGTTAGAAATAGAGAGTCTCGGGCTTTTTTTTTGATACAGGGTCTTGCTCAGTCATCCAGACTGGAGTACGGTGCTGTGACCACAGCTGACTGCAGTCTCAATTTCCCATGCTCAAGCGATCCTCCTACCTCAGCCTCCCAAGTAGCTGGGACTATAGGCAGGCACCACCATGCTGGGCTGATTATTTTTGCAGAAACGGGCTCTCCCTATGTTGCCCAGGTTGCTCTTGACCTATTGATGAGGAATCTGTGTTTTTTTCCCAGGATGCCCAGGTCACTTTATACACATGCATGTTTAAGTAGCACTGACATAGACCTCATTTTGGTCAGGGTTTTGCACTAGCCGTGTGGAATCCTGCAGGGTGCTTCTAACACATGTTCGCCCTGAAGCCTCTGGGCCTGGGGAATGGGGGTTTGGGATGTTTGGTGTTGGTGAGAAAGCACTGCACCAGCCAGGCCTCCACTGAAAGAGGAGGAAAGAGAAATGGAGCCACGTGCCCAAGTCATCCAACTACTTGGAAGAAAAGCAGGACATGAGTCGAGGACGGCTGAACTCTAGAGGTACTTTTCTGGTTGTTAATCAAGGTCGACTGAAACTCCTGCAGCATTCCTCGCTTCCCTCGCAAACCCTGGATCTCCATCTCACAACTCCTGTCCCTCCCGTATTCACTCCTCTGAGCCTGTCATGCGGGGTCTGACCCAGCGTGCTCCAGATGGCGCCTGGGGCAGGGAGGTCACCACTGCCTTCCCCCCTCACCATGCTCTGTCCCGCCCAGGGCTGCGCTCAGCCACCTTCCTGCTGTACTTCAAGCAGTCACATGAGCCACCCCTTTTCTCCATCCCATCCTGTTGTCCCCTAATCTTCCTGCCTTGCCTATTTATTGCAGTGCCTAATATACTACCATTAGACAACCCCTAGGTTTAGATGTCACCACTCCAGGTGACCCCTTTCATAAATCAGGAACCCTAGTTGAGTGAAACACAGGAAGCTAATAGAGTCATTAGCATCTTGACATGAATTAGTTCATCAGCTCATTTTATTTACGGCTCCAAGGGAGCACCTGTGGGGCAGTTTCTAGAAAGACTTCCTTCCCCCATGCCTAGCAGGTGGAGGAAGAGCCTGGATCTGTGTGAGGCTCCATCCAGGGTCCCCAAAAAAGAAGCTGAACAGTGGAAATGACTGGGATAGGGTGGGGGACAGGAAGTTGCAATTGAATAGGGACCTCCTTGAACATGATCCCCTTTACTACAGCAGACAGAGTATTCTAATGGCAGTGATTTTCAGGCAGAGTTCAAAGAAGCCGCCTCTTCAAGCCTTGCTCTAGCCTCCCAGAGAAAGCACCTGGGGCCCGGTGTGGTAACTCATGCCTGTAATCCCAGCACTTTGAGAGGCTGAGGCCGGAGGATTGCTTGAGCCTAGGAGTTTGAGACCAGCCTGAGTGACATAGTGAGACTCTTTAATTTTTTGTTTTTTTAATTAGCCAAGCATGATGGCATGTGCCTATAGTCCCGGCTACTCAGGAAGCTGAGGCGATAGGATCTCTTGAGCCCATGAGTTTGAGGCTGCAGTGAGCTAGGCTTATACCACTGCACTCCAGCCAGGACAACAGAGTGATACCCTGTCTAAAACAAAACAGAACTAAAAAACAAAGTGTCTGGGTCCATTCTGAGCTCCTCTGGGCTCACTGGCCCCATCCACAGCCGCAGACTGTGTAAGTAAGAGATGTTGTAAACAGGGTGGTCTTTGGCCTTCCGTGATCAGTGCTGGTCTTTGCAACAAGCTCCATCATGCCTCGGGACGATGTTGCTGACCAACCCCACGACTGCAACCCTTTGCTGGAAAGCCAGGCCCAGGCCCTCAGCCCGTTGGGGAGATGGAAGCGGGGCGTGTCCTACCTCACCAGCGACTTGTTCAAACAGAGCTCGGAACCGCTGCTCCTCCTCTGTCTCCTGGTCAGGAGGAGTTGGCTTTGGGGGCTAAAAAACAGCCGAAGAAATTTGCACAAAATGATCCACAAAAAGGAAACATGACAAAAATATCAGGAAAGAAGCCAGGACCCTCTGTGCCCAGCCCCATGCCACCCTCCTGATGCGGTGTGCACGAGCTGTGTCCTGTAGCGTGAGGAACATTTTCTCATGAAGGCTCTTTAGAAGGTGAGACTACAAGGACTCTATTAGCTGGACCTGTGGAGCCCTTTTGCCTTACAGACGAGAAGGCCAAAGAACCCTGACCCCTGCCTAAGTTAGGTCCTGGCCACTGGATTTTCATGCTTCCTGCACGTCCTCTAGCTTACCTTTTACCACCCTGGACTGCAGTGACTCACTTCATCATCTGTTTTGACAGCTGGTAAAATCGTTGAAGGCAAGAGTCTGTTTCTAGCACTGAGCTCTGGGCTTGGTATATAGAAAGCGCTCAGTAAATGTTTTGGGTGGTTTTTGGTTTCTTTGGTTTTTTAGCACCATTAATAAGCTGTGCCCCAGCATGGAGAAGCAAATTCCCTCCTAAAAGTAGATCTCTGCTGCCCCTGGACGTGTCAGACTGTTTCCAGCTATAGCATCTCAGGGCCTCTGGAGAGTCCTCCAGCCCTTGGACGAGGGTAAAACCACCCCCAGGTCTCCCCCTCCACACACACATAATGTAGGGGAGAAGTAATGTGTTCCCCTGAGTCCACAGTAAAAAACATCTCCCTGCCTCTCTGGTTTTCTTTTCACTGACTAGTTTTCTTAAAATACAATTAAAAGATAGTCTACCCCCTTCAGAAGTGGCAGCTTCCTCTCAGGTGGAGTTGGTAGTGTGAAAGTTATTAAATCAAAATGAAGTCACTAATGTTAAGAAAACCCTGACAAGTAGAGCTAGGGAAGGCCAGAAGGTCCTCATGCTCATTTGCCTGATAACAAAAGTATCACAAGAGGCTGCAAAAACCACAACCTTTCACAGAGGCCCTTGCAACCATACACAAAAATACTTCTACCTCTGCGTAGCAACTGCCTGTCCAACATCAGCTTGGCCTCACCTTTGTTATTGATCTTTGTAGCCAAGGATAATTATTTCAAAACAATTATGTAATCCTTCTCACTTTTTTCTTTAAAAACCTTTGTCCTCTTTTACCTCCCCAAATATGTGCATAGTTTACTGTGGCATGCATATGCCCATTGCAGTGCTTTATCCCCAAATAAATAGCTTTTCTTTTAGAGAGTGTCTCTGTGTTTGTTATTTTAGTTGACAGTAGCACAGAGGAAGATGACATTGAACACAACTTTATACCAAGCACCCACCTCACTTCCATGCCAGGTCCTTGTGTACTAGAGGAGCACAGACTAGAAGACACACATCTTGGTCTCCAGGAGGTTAGAATCATAGACGCTTACTTGATTGCATATAACCATTCCCTGAACCGCAGGGTTTTACATGACTCTGTGATTAGAAGGAAGGTTTCCAGAACCATCACCTGAATCCTATACTCCATAGCAACATCAGAAGACTCACCTCAGGAAGGTCAATGTCTACATTTCCATCCATATCCCTGTATGGGCAGAAAAACACACAGCCTCAATTGTGGATTAACTTCTCATTGGGATCTGCAGAGCTGAAGAGCCCAGAGCTGTTGGAAGGTTCTATCCCATTGAATCCCTTATTGTTCAGTGCTGTTTACATTTCACAGAGTTTGCAGACTCCACACATTGACACCCCCACCCTTAGTCATTCAGCCCTTGCTCAGAATGCAAATAAGAGGGACAGCCGTTGTGTTAGGCCATTCTTGCATGGCTATAAAGAAATAGCAGAGACTAGGTAATTTATAAAGAAAAGAGATTTGACTGGCTCACGGTTCTGCAGGCTTTACATGAAGCACAGTGCTGGCATCTGCTCTGCTTCTCAGGAGGTCTCAGGAAACTTACAATTATCACAGAAGGTGAAGGGGAAGCAGGCAAGTCACATGGAAAAAGCAGGAGCAGGGTGGGGTGGGGGAGTTGCCACACACCCTTAAACAACCAGATCTCATGCAAACTCACTATTGTGAAGACAGCACCAAGCCAGGAGAGATCTGCCCCCATGACCCAAACACTTCCCATCAAGCCCCACCTCCAACACTGGGGATTACAATTCAACATCAGATTTGGTGGGGGCACATATTCAAACTGTATCATTCTGCCGTGGCCCCTCAAATCTCATGTCCTTCTCACACTGCAAAATATAATCATGCCTTCCCAATAATCCCCCAAAGTCTTAAGTCATTCCAGCATTAACTCAAAAGTCCAAAGTCCAAAGTCTCACCTGAGATAAGGCAAGTCCCATTGCCTATAAGTCTGTCAAATCAAAATCAAGTTCCAAGATATACAAATTCCATTTTATACTTCCAAAATACAATGGGAGTATAAGCATTGGGTAAACATTCCCCTTCCAAAAGGCCAAAAGAAAGGGGCTACAGGCCCCATGCAAGTTTGAAACCCCGCAGGGCAGTCATTAAATCTTAAAGCTCCAAAATGATCTCCTTTGACTCCATGTCCCACATCCAGGGAACACTGGTACAAAGGGTGGGATCCCAAGGCCTTGGGGAGCTCTGTCCCCGTGACTTTGGCTGCTGTCATGGGTTGTTGAGTGCCTGTGGCTTTTCCAGGCTCAAGGTGCAAACTGCCAGTGGATCCACCATTCTTGGGTCTGGAGGATGATGGCTGCCTTCCCAGAGTTCTGCTAAGCAGTACCCCAGTGGGGACTCTGTGCGAGGCCTCAAATCTCACATTTCCCCATCTGCATTGCCCTAGTAGAAGTCCTCTGTGAGGGTTCTGTCCCTGCAGCAGGCTTTTGCCTGGGCATCCAGGCTTTTCCATACATCCTCTGAAATCTAGGTGGAGGCTGCTAAGCCTCATTCAGTCTTGTACTTTGTGTGCCTGCAGGTTTAACACCATATGGAAGCTGCCAAGGCTTATGGCTTGCACCCTTGCACCTTCTGAAGCAGTAGCCCAAACTGTATCTGGTGCCTTTGAGCAGAGACTAGAGCTGGAGCAGCTGGGATGCAGGTAACAGAGTCCTGAGGCTGCATAGGGCAGTGCGGCCCTAAGCCTGGCCCATGAAGCCATTTTTTTCCTTGGCCTGCGATGGGAGGGACTGCTGCTGCAAAGGTCACAAAATGCCTTTGAGGCCTTTTTCCGTTGTCTTTGTTACAGCACTTGGCTCCTTTTATGTTATGTAAATCTCTCTAGCAAGTGGTTGTTCCACAGCCTGCTTGAATTCCTCTCTCGAAAAAGCTTTTTCTTTCTCTGCTATATAGCCGGGCTGCAAATTTTCCAAACTTTTATGCTCCACTTCCCTTTTAAATATATATATATTCCAACTTTAAGTCATATCTTTGCTCCCACATCTGAGTATAGGTTGTTAGAAGCAGCCAGGTCACATCCTGAATGCTTTGCTGCTTTGAAATTTCTTCTTCCAGATACCCTAAATCATCACTAGGAAGTTCAAACTTCCACAGATCCCTAGGGCGTGGACATAATTCAGCCAAGTTGTTTGCTAAGGCATAACACACATAACCTTTGCTTCAGTTCCCAATAAGTTCCTCATTTCCATCTGAGACCTTGGCAGCCTGAACTTCACTGTTAATATCACTATCAACAGTTTCGCCATAACTATTTAACCAGCCTCTAAGAAGTTCGAAACTTTTCCTCATCTTCCTGTCTTCTTCTGAGGCCTTCAAACTCTTCCAACCTCTGCTTGTTATCTAGTTCCAAAGTCACTTCCACATTTTCAGTTATCTTTTTAACAATGCCCCACCTCTCTGTAACAATTTTCTGTATTAGGCTGTTCTTGTACTGCTATAAAGAAATACCTAAGACTGAGTAATTTACAAAGAAAAGAGGTTCAATTGGCTCACAATTCTGCAGGCTTTACAAGGAAGCATGGTACATTCCCTAGAAGTTAACTTGACTCTTTGATTTCTAGGGAGGCCTAGGAAGCTTACAATCAAGGCAGAAGGGGGAAGAGTCATGTCACATGGCAAAAGCAGGAGCAGGGGTGGGCAGGTACCACATACTATCAACCACATCTCACAAGCATTCACTCAGTATCATGAGGATAGCGCCAAGTCATGAGGGAACTGCACCCACGACCCAAACATCTCCCACCAGGCACCGCCTCCAACATTGGGGATTACAATTCAACTTCAGATTTGATGGGGACACATATTCAAACTATATCAGCTATCACTAAGAACTCGTGAATTCTGGGTTTATGGAACTAAAAGAAGTTAAGCCAGCAGTCACTCCCTATTTCTTTGATGAACTTTAACAAAGGCAACAGATAAAGTGTTTTGTAGAATAGTAGCACCTCCAATGACCCATAAACAGTGCAGTTGCATTACACATTCACTCTCCATGAACTCTGCATCTTCAAGGAGGATGCATATCTGTTGGAGACCATTCAGCCTATTGAGTGATAGGCATTGGGGAGGGGGTGCATTTTAAAAGATTACAAAGTTGAATCAGAACCAAAATGACCACCTTTTTTGTTTTGTTTTTTTTTTTGAGATGGAGTCTCACTCTGTGGCCCAGGTAGGAGTAAAATGGCACAATCTCGGCTCACTGCAACCTCTGCCTCCCGGGTTTTAAGTGATTCTCTTGCCTCAGCCTCCCAAGTAGCTGGGATTACAGGCATGTGCCACCACACCCAGCTAATTTTGTATTTTTAGTAGATATAGGGTTTCTCCATGTTGGCCAGGCTGGTTTCAAACTCCTGACCTCAGGTGATCCTCCTGCCTTGGCCTCCCACAGTGCTAGGATTACAGGCATGAGTCACCATGCCCAACCTAAAGACCACCTTTTGAAGCCGCATCCCTAACTCCTGCCTCTCCTCATAGATGTAAATTCCTGATTCCACTGGTGGGGTTGGGGAGGGATGGGTGTCTCTGTGCTTATGTTAGGGAAAAAGAGGAAAAATGATGCGATCATGTTTTTTTGCTATTCACATATTTAGGGGAACTTGTAGTATTTGGATAGTAGTAATATTAACAGGAGGAGCAGCCTTCAGCTTTTGATGATGCTAAAAACATTTGGAGGAATACAGTCTTATAGATTAAAACTTGAAGCACTCTCAAAGAAAAACTGATACAAAATCAAAATCAAAGGGAATACGAATAAATACTGACGTTGAATGAGGGTAGTCCTGCCTTTCCTTTTCATCCCCTGGGCATACATGACATAAACCTTTCAGAACTTTTGTTTGTTTAATCAGGAGCCTGTCTGAGAGCTAAACCAATGCACACAGAGCTCAGTGTGGATTTTTGTTACCAAGCTACAGAGCTGATTCTTATACTCAGTATCATAGCAGACTAAAGTATCTTGTTCAGAGCAAGATTAAGTATGGAGGTTTTTTTGCCATGTACAAGTCACCTTATGCATGCCAGTGACTCTGAGCTCACCCCACTAATGGGATAGAGAACAAGAGGCATGGCATTGGCATAACTTGGGTCTCTCTTGTTCTTGCCACCCGTAAGAGATGTCAATCTGCATGGATCTCACACAGGGTAATTTTGTGTGAACAGATACTAGGATATTCATCCCCACCTTGTACTAGTATCTGGGAGAAGGCTGGAGAAAAATGATCCGGTAGAGTGTTTAAAAATTTCACACTTTTCGGCCGGGTGCGGTGGCTCAAGCCTGTAATCCCAGCACTTTGGGAGACCGAGACGGGCAGATCATGAGGTCAGGAGATGGAGACCACCCTGGCTAACACGAAGAAACCCCGTCTCTACTAAAAAAATACAAAAAACTAGCCGGGCGAGGTGGCGGGCGCCTGTAGTCCCAGCTACTCGTGAGGCTGAGGCAGGAGAACGGCGTAAACTCGGGAGGCAGAGCTTGCAGTGAGCTGAGATCCGGCCACTGCACTCCAGCCTGGGCGACAGAGCGAGACTTCGTCTCAAAAAAAAAAAAAAAAAAATTAAGACTTTTCAGCATCTATTTAGCCAAGAGAAAGAACCATGCCTTTTGTAATCAGCTTGAGAAACCCCACCAGACTTCGTAATTGAGTCTTCTCAATGCATGCCACCAATCTAATTCTATCTCACTAAACGAAAGATGAAACTAGAGTGAGTCATGTATTCACAGCTGTCTCTCTTGTTAACTCTGTGTAGATTGACTTTTTGTTGGAGACTTATCTAGCTTAAATACAGAATTAGCAGATTTTAGCATTCTCCGTAATCTTTAGAATATCGTCATTGGGAAAAGAAATGGATTCCTCTGTCTTGAACCATTTTTCCCCCTGTGCCACAGAGCAACCCATGGTGAATGGGCAGTAAAGGGAAACATTTTCCACAGAAGTAACTGATATAAAATAATTTTGCTAAGACACTGTGAGGAAGATGTGGTGGAATATTGGGTATGTAAAATGAGAGGCAGATTTGCCAACATTTATTTCAATTGGAGGTGAAAGAACATGTCATTCTTGAAATTTGCAATAGCCACCGCCTTCCTCATGCCCAGAAATGTCTAGCATCCCTGCATGGGGCTCTTACCCCAGAAGCTTCTTGGTAATAGGGTCTGAAAAATGAAGGGCTCCACCCAAGAGTGTCTCGTGAGCATGACTCTGGGACCAGTAGAAAAAAGCAACTTTTCAATGGTTTGTTTGAGGGAGGGAGGAGCAGAGCTAGAAGGAACATGTGCCTTGCCTTGCAGATGAGTTAACAAAGTGTCCTGCAGCCTGGCGTGGTGGCTCACTCCTGCAATCCCAGCGCTTTGGGAGGCCGAGGTGAGTGGATCATCTGAGGTCAGGAGTTCGAGACCAGCCTTGCCAACATGGTGAAACCCATCTCTACTAAAAATACAAAAAAAAATTAGCCGGGTGTGGTGGCGGGTGCCTGTAATCCCAGCTACTCTGGAGACTGAGGCAGGAGAATTGCTTGAACCTGGTAGGCGGAGGTTGCAGTGAGCTGAGATCGCACCATTGCACTACAGTCTGGGTAACAAGAGTGAAACTTCATCTAAACAAAATTAATAATAAATAATAGAAAAAAAAGAAACTGTCCTGCCTTGTGTCTCAGGTACACATGGAAAATGGAAGAATTGGAGTCTTGGCTCCAGCAGTTCCCGGATGACTTCTGTGTGAATAAACTACTAAAAGAAGTGGGATTCTGGAAGCTGTTCCTCTGACTCACCGGGTAATGGCTTTTTTCTCTGAAAAGATTCTCAGACAGAAATCAGCTTCCTGGTGGGGCTCAAAAGTGCTGGGAATCAGGATGTACTCCCCAGGGGGTAGCTTGAACCGGTCAGAGACTTCTCTCAGGTTGATGAACGTCTTGCTTCTGGCCCGAGAAGCGTGGTATCTGAAGAAGTCTTTGTTCAGGTGTTCGTCTTTGTCAGGGCACTGCAATGGGCAAGAAAGGGAGGGGTTTCCTAGGGAAGTTCCTCTTGGCTTTTTGGACACAGTTCATGGACTCTTGGTTGAGTCTCAGGTGTGAAACCGAGGAGGAGCTGTGAATTTAGAACTCAGATGGAGAACTCTGAAATGCAATGTAGTTCCCACCTACCTCGTAAATGGCATAGCCGATTGTCAGCACATTGGCACCAAATCTCTTGAGTTTCCTTCTATCTTTCTGCATCAGGGCTACAAGGAAACTACACTCCTCCTGCCCCTCATCTTTCTCAGTCAGAGACAATTTTATTTGTGGATTGGTCCAAAAGGTATCTGTCATTTGGGAGAGGTAGATTATTCTCCCTTTCTTAAAAAAAAAACCCAAAGACCACACACACGCACACTCACACACACCTACCTGCTCTCATTATATATCCTACCAAACATGAGAAAGTAATACTTTCTCTCCCTGTTCAATAAGCCCTCCTACCCTACTTTTGATAATCCCCAATGAGAATGCAAAGTATCTATCCACCTTCTCTTCAACCATTTCCTATGCAGCTTTTTAAGGACATTCTTCTGGGTCTAGTCTGCTAAAGCTTGTTCCATCTTTTTTTTTTTTTTTTTTTTTTTTTTCCACTTAGTATTTCAGAGGAGAGTGCAGTGGACTTCTGGTTGTCCCCCGGCATCTACTTGATGGTGGGCAGTTTGAGTAGGATTGACCTCGATCACTGCTCCAGCATGACTTCTGATTGGTCTATGCCAGTCCCTCTTGCCACTGAAGATTGGACAAAGCCAATCAACGCATAGCATTCACCAGGCAATATTGGTTCAAAGAATTTCCAATTAGAGGGAAATTGACAACTTTTGTTTGATAACCCCAGGAGCTCTTGCTGTTCGTGTGAATGAGGGTTCAGGAAGCCCTGGAGACTGCTGCTAGCCCTCCTGTGATTATAAAGAAAGCCAGACAGAGAAAGAAGTCAACACAGAAAAGAGGGCAGAGCAGTGAATTACAAGCAAATGGAACCAGGGCCCTGACAGAACTGTGCCTGAAGCCCACCCTACTTTTCCTCTGAGCTCTTCAATTATGTGAGATAATAAATCCTTTCTACTGCTAAACTGGCATGAGTCATGCTTTCCATTACTTGTAATGGAAAATAACCTAAGTGGTAAAACAAAGGAGTTTCCCCAAACAATTCTTACCCAACTAAATCTTTGCAGCCTTCTTTTCCCAGTCACTTTTGAAATCTTACTATGTTTCAGGCTTTCTCTGAGGACCCGGCCCTTATTCAACCCGGTGTCCTGGGTTGGAATGGACACTTGGGAGTGGCAGAGAGAGTGACAGACAGCCTACTTACCCAGGAAATTGCGGCAGCCCCCAGCCGTGGAGCCGCGAACCCAACTTCCCTGATGGACTGTCACCTCCCATTTATGGACCGCATCTTCCTCCAGGGCATCGGGAGTGAGGTTACAGATCTCCACTTTGTCAAAGTGAGCCTTGAAGTCCTTAAATGCCATCCTGCAACAAAGTGGAGAGACACGATGGACAGGAGGGCGATGGTGAGGGCATCATCCATTCACTCATTCATTAAATCATTCACTTATTCATTAAATCATCTTGTTCCTGTCCACAAGGAGTGGGGGGACTGCAAAGTGTGGGGAGATGGAAAAATTTTTTAAAGTAAAGTAAAGGTTAAAAAGGTAAAAACTGGGGTAAAAATATAGATTTATTGTAGACGTTAAGTGCTACGGAGAAAAATCAAATTGGGTTGAAAGTTGGGAGTGTAAGGGTGGGATGCCATTTTAAACAGGGAGGTAAGGGAAGGCCTTACTGATGGGGCACATTCTGAGTGGAGACCTGAACTACCAGGTGCTGGGCAGAGCAGCTCTCTGGGGGTCTAGTCAGACCCCTCTGGACAGAAAGGCCCTGAGGCAGAGAGGTGCTTGAGGTGCTCATGGAACACCAGGAAGGCACGAGGCATACGTAAGGAATAAGATCAAGAGATCACAGTATGTCAAGTAGATATAGGGATTTTGGCTTTGACTCTGAGAAGATGGAGAGCCACTGGAAGGCAGTAAATGGAGGAGTCACATGCTCCATGGCTGCTGTGTTGAGAACAGACTTTGGGGACGCAGGTGGAAGTAGAGATGCAGCTGGGACGTTAGTGCTGGTGTCCAAGTGAGAGACAAGGGTGGCTTGGTCCAGGCTGGTGGCATGGGAGATGGGAACAGTGGCCAGATTTGAGACATATTCTGAGGCAAATCTTACAGGATTTGCTAATGGACTGGATGTGGGGAAGGAGAGAATGAAAGGAATCAGGATGTTTGGTTTGAGTGACTGGAAGGATGGAGATGGGGAAGGCTGTGGTGAGACAGTTTGAGAGAAAAACTCAGGTCAGGTTTGGGCACGTGAATCTGAGATGTCTATTATACATTCAAGGGGAGATGTTAAGTAGACCATTGAGTATATGACTCTGCAATTCTGGGCAAAGGAGTTGAAGATGGAAACCTGAGAATTAGTGTAAAGATAGTTTTTAAAGTCATGAGACCAGACGAGACGCCTAAGAGTCAGAATAGACAGCAAGGAGGGGGACCATGGATGGGTCCCTGGGACACCTCAGTGCTAACAGGTTAGGAAGATGAGAGGGGGCCAGGACAGTATGTTCAGAAGGAGCTCAGGTAGGAGGAGGACCACCAGGGCGTGTGGTCCCCTGCAATCCAGTACATCAAGGGCTCCTGATGGATCAAAATGATCCAATCGAGCAAAGTGAAAATCGGTGGCCTCCCTGGCAACATCAGGGTCAGTGGGATGGTGGGGCACACTTGTAGCTAAGTGGAGTCGAGAGAGTAAGGGAGAAGAGGAACTGGTGGGCTTTGCTATAGAGGAGAGGAGAGAGCTGGGTCAGTCACTTGAGTGGATCAAGGGAGGCTTTCTTTTCTTTGCAGGTAGGAGAAATGATAGTGTTGGAGTGCTAAGGGGAATGATTCAGAAGAAAGGGGGAATTCACACATAAGGGGAGAGAAGAGAGCTGCAGGAGGTACATCCTAGAGCAGGTGAAGGATAGAAAGAGGCTACACAGGGTTTCAGAGTCAGGATTCCAGGAGGAAGGGCTCCATGCACAGAGTGATGATTTAACACCACCCATCACCTTGGGCAGGCTCAGCCCAGGTGTCGGGGCACCTCCTTCAAGAGGGTCAGGGCAATGGATCATTCACATGGACGCTCTTCTTTGCGGAGCCTCCTGCTGTGAATTTCTGAGTTTCCTCTGCCCGGCTTCTCCCACCTTCTGTACCAGACCTTCCTTCCACTAGCCTGACCTCAGGTAGCCTCTCAAACTCTGGTTTCTACCTCCTGCTCCTATGCACTGATTAGTGTGATGATACTAATTCCAGAACTCAGCTTTCTTCTTGCAGTTTTTGTTCCTCTCTTGTAACCCCCTAAGTCAAAGTCCCCTGTACTTCAAAATTCAGAGTTCATCTGTAATTTCTAATTTGACAGCTTGGGACTCTCTCAAGCACCCTGCACGTTTTCCACAAATCTGGGGAACTTAAGCCCTCATGGTTCCTGAGACAGAGACGGCTGGCATTCACCAGCACAGGACTAGGGACTGCACCCCACTCCTTCCGTTTGGGAGTAGAATGTGAGCAGTGATGCATTTACTTCGGAGTCAAGATTTTTAGAAAGTGAGAATGTCTTCTTCAATTTTTTATTTTATTCTTCTTTTCTTCCGGCTACATGCAGATGACCATGTGACCTTAGAAGATGGCAAAGCCTCGCAATAGAATCACTGTATGAACAGAGTCACCCACAGAATATGAACATCCTCCCTGGACTGTCACAATGAGTGAGGAAAAAACTTCACTGTGTTTGAGCCTTTATACATCTGGTGCCTATTGCACTACTGCAGCTAGGGTTACCTCGAGTCTTTGGTGCCTCGAATTACGGAACTGCCATAACAAAATTCTAAAATATGTTAGCAGTTTGGCAAGAGGGAACATGGAACTGTTGGAGCTGGAAAATGGGGATATCTATGTTATGCAGTTGCAAAACATTGGGTAAATCTGTTGCATATTGTTATGGACTGAATGTTTGTAGCCTCCCCTAAATCTGTATGTTGAATCCTAACCCTCAAAGTAATAGTGTTAGCAGATGGGGCCTTTGGGAGGTGACTAGGTTGCGAGGGTGGAGCCCTCATGGATGGGGTTAGTGCCATTATAAAAGAGGCCCCAGAGAGCCGCCTTGCCCTCTTTCTACCGTGTGAGGACACAGTGAGAAGGATCCATCTGTAAATCAGAAATAGGGCCCTCCCTAGACATGGGTTCTGCCTATGTCATCATCTTGGACTTCCTGGTATCTAGAACTGTGAGAAATAAATTCCTGTTCTTTGTAAGCCACCCAGTCTGTGGTATTTTGTTATAGCCACCCAAATAGACTAAGACAACTGTAAAAATACAGAAGACAGACCAAATCACTACTGAGGCTGTGTTCTATGGGAAAAGAATGAAAAAGGCTGGAATAGTTATGGTTTTGGGTTGTTGTATTTTAAAAGCTGTTACAAGGAAGAGATGAGTTCAGGCAAGAATTGACTGGTTGGAGCACATGAAAGGGAATAGAACCAGAAACCAGAAATTGTTTCTTGCAGGGTTAGAAGGGCCAACTTCTAGATCCCAAACAGGAAGAAATAAGCCTGAAAGAGATTTTAGAGATGAAGGCCCAACACAAATATTCAACTAAACAAAGAGATTCAGGCCAAGGCAAAGTCCAGAGTAGAAATGTTTCCTTCCCATGTAGGTCAATATCTTTAGATGCTCTCAGGGTAGCTGCCTTCAGAGGTACCTCTCACCAAAGTGGGTGTGGAGGGAATGCACCCTGTGAGCAGCAGAGCTGCCTGTCTTCAAATTCACTGTGTAAACCCGGATGACACAGAGCGCCAAGGAGGTATGTCAGGCTGGAGACCAGACGCTCTTCCTCTATTGGACTGCAGCAACCCCCTAAAGACTCTTCAACAAACCGAGACCTGGGGTGAGCCCCCACCAAGACAGGAGGGATATTAAATTTCCCTCTAATCTGGGTGTATATGAGGGGTCTGAGACAGATGAATTTGATTTGTCAAAAATGGAGAGAGAAGGCTGGGCGAGGTGGCTCATACCTGTAATTCCAGCATTTTGAAAGGTCGAGGTGGGTGGTTTCCCTGAGGTCAGGGCTTCGAGACTAGCCTGGCCAACATGGTGAAATCCCCTCTCTACCAAGGATACAAAATGAGTCAGGTGTGGTGGCGCACGCCTGTACTCTCAGCTACTTGGCAGGCTGAGGCAGGAGTATCACTTGAACCTGGGAGGTGGAGGTTGCAGTGAGACGAGATCGCACCACTACATTCCAGCCTGGGCAATAAGAGTAAAATTCGGTCTCAAAAAATAAGAGAGAGAGAGAGAGAGAGAAACATGGTGCTCCTTACGCCCCTGGGCCATGGGACTTGCTCATATCTGCAGTTAACACAGGAATAAGCACTGTACCAGAATTCGCCATCATCCAGAGCAGTGTGACACAGACGCTTCTGCTCAGCTGCACCAACAGAACGCCACTCCGGAGAACTAGGAGTAAACAAAATTAGTGTTCAGGCAGAGGTCATGAAGAGCAACAACGGCCTTGATGTGGAACCCACAGTGTGTGGTTATGGAGGAAATAAGTCCTGCTCAGTGACTACTCACTGGGTCCCAGAAATGCACCCAGGGATGCAGCGGCCAGTGAGCCACTGGCCCCCAAATAAGAGGGCTGGCCAGAAAGTACATCTCCAAGTGCTGCTGATGGATAAAATACCCCTGAGGATGATTTGAACCACCGACATGGAAGATCATCTTGGGACAGTCACAAGGCATTGCATGCCCACGGGGTAGCAGAAGAGCCCAGCTGGAAGCCACAAGTCCACTGACTTTCGTGCTTGGCCTCCAACTTGCCATGTGACCTGGAGCAGTGCTTGGCCCCTCCTTAGTGGATAAGCTGACACTTGGAAAGGTGATAGTGCCTTACACTTGCCCATGCTTGATGTTGTCTGTACTGGGCACCTTCTGTATGTGACCTCGCTAACAAGCCAGGTGGGGTTCTGTGAGCTATGTGTGTCCATCCTGCAGACAAAAGGGCTCAGGTAGGCCCATGGACACATGCTCAGGGAAGAGTGGGGGTGGGAGTGGCTGCCTGTCACTCTCCAAACAGGATTTGTGACTCCAAGTTCATTGCATTTTCTGTGACGCCCCCAGTCACCTCCAAATAGTTCAAAGTATGTCACCACTGTTGTGGTGCTACAGCCAATGTAGCAGCTCCCTCTCATCCTGTGATCTCGACTCAAAATCAGCGGAGTGCTCTGGAGATCCAAGGGGAGGATCAGCAGGGACCTATCTCCAGGTGCTCGGGCCAGGATCAGAAGAGTGGAACTGGCAGCCATTATTTGCTTTTGGAGCCATTATCTTAAGTGGCTTACACCCAGGTAATTGGCCTGACAGGCTGGCCATGTGGTGCCTTCAACCCTACTCACATGTCACCAGCAGCACAGTGAAGTCAGGGGGTCAGGATGGCTCCTGCCTGTGCATCATCCATGGAGGCTGCATGAGTGGAAGACAAACTTCATTCCAGCCTTGGCTCCCAGTCAGAATGCACTTTCTTTATTTCTACCTCTGTGAGTCCCAGAAAATGGGAGAAACTGGCCCATATTCCCTTTATAGGCTACTATCTCAAAGTTGAGGGGCACTGCACATCTTACATGATGTAGTCTCACTAATTTTGGTTTCAATATTTCTCTGTGCTTTCCTTTTCTGCCAGGAGAGGGAGGCCAACCTCTTCCCTCCTCAACCCATCTCAGCTCATTTCTGCCAATGCTTCTTGGTTCTCAGAAGGTGGCAGCCAAGGCCAGAGCAGAGGATGGTGGGATGAGAACCTCCACGAGGGCGATGACAGCCTGGAAAGCACACGCCTGTGTGCTCTGTACCCACACTGGGGTCTGGCTAACAGAGCAGCAGCTGCACCATGCCTGGTGACTGGTAGCTGTGTCTGGACTGAAGACAAACCCTGACTCAGTTTTAACCAAGTTCTAGACTAGCTTCAGATTTCCCCAGAAGCTCAGGGGCCACGGGTGTGGCAAGAAAGGCCTTCAGGAGCCCAACAAGCAGAGGAGGAGCAACAGCTTCAGGCGGGCCCTGCCACGCACCCACCCAAACATCTCTGGTTCCCAGTCACCTGGGCCGCTTCCCAAGGGACCAGAGCTGGGGGAGCTGTGAGGACACACACAGCAGACCTTTCTTGATAACTGGGAGACCAAAACTCTGGTTAACAGCTCTGTAATAAATGAAAATCCAATTCCACTTCCTCTATTTTTTTCCTTTTTTTTTTTTTTTTTTTAAGAGATGGGGTCTTACTCTGTTGCCCAGGCTGGAATACAGTGGCACAATCATAGCTCACTGCAGTCTCAACCTCTCATACTCAAGTGATCCTCCTACCTCGGCTTCCTGATGTGTTGGGATTATAGGCATGAGCCACCACGCTCAGTCCCACTTCTATTTCTCTGCTGGCCTATTGGTCCTCTGCCATGGTTAATGACTATCAGAGAGAATCCTATAGTTACACACTAGGTAATATTTCAGGGATTCCCATACTCTAAATACACACACACACACACACACACACACACACACACAGGCGCGCATGCACATGCACGCTGCTTACTGGAGCTACTCACAACTACAGATAAAGCTTTTCACTATAACACTGAGTTATAAACATCACCATGGGAGGTAACACATTTATGTATTGACATAAATACAATTCGTGAAAGTTAGAGTACTGTTGTAAGTCTTTCTTGAGAATCAAGCTTGATGCAAGGTGGGCCTGAGGGCTGAAAGGGGAGGAAGAAGGGGCACCCCAGAATCGGGACAGGACCCTGAGTCAGAGCCCAGGAGGGTGGTAGACAGGTCACTCCTTCACATGTCTGCACAAGCCAGCTCTGGCCCCACACGCCCCGGGAACCAGCCAGAGAGGCCGGATAGGGTGACTGACCTGTCGCTCCATGACCCGTTCCACTCAACCTGGCCCCAAGGGTTCCGGACTCGGACGAGCTCAATTCTCTGGCCTCGGAAGTTTACCTAGAAGAGAAAAGCATGAGGGAAGTGTGAAATGATAAATATGGTGGAGGTTTGGCCACATTCACCCATGAGCTCCAGGTGGACCAGCTCCACCCAGGACTGGTTGTTGAAAGTCTCTTGCCTAAAACGCTGCTGAAGGTATGTAAACGTTCGCCAGTTCTTAACCAGCCCTTGGAACCTTCTAATTCCTATTGAATAATTGCTACTATTGCCAAAGATATTATATTAGGCACCAAAATGCTTATGCCACATCTGGGAAGTAAAGTGGAATTGTAATTAACAAGAAATTAGTCCATGTGAATCTAGAAATGGATGGGTTTCTCTCTAGACTGGGATCTCCATAGAGGCAGGAGCCAAGTCTTAGGCGTCTTCAACATCTAGTAGAGTGAATGGTAACGAGTAGTCCTCAAAGATACTAATGGAACTATTACTGACCTTTCTTCATCCTAGCATCCCATGCACAGATGAATGATAAGAAAATAAGCACATGCTGGGAATTTAAACACAACAATAAACAAAAACAGCTTTTACATCTTCTAAACCCAATATTCTCCTTGTTTCACGTATCTATGAGGATTCCTGCTGTTTACCTCAACCATCCTTGAGCCAGTGTACCCTCGGGTTCTGCCTGGGAGCAGGGACAAGGGCCAATGCATTTGAGGAGAGTTTTGGAGGAGAGAGAGTGAAAGCAAAAGACTTCTAGTTATTGACTAACCAGAAGCTGTAGCAGTCAGAAAGTTTTATCCTCATGTATTTGGCATAAATTATATTTTGGATGTGTAAAAATTCAAGTAACATCAACTCTTCAGAGTCCAAGATGTGGCTTGTGACTCATCATTTAAGGGGCTCATTTAATTTGAAAGGTTCAGGGCAGGTGAGTTCCTTGTAGGGGCAGAGGAAGCAAAATCAAGCAAACCAAGATGATGGGAGGTTTCTGTTGTTACATGGAATACGCAGAAGTTCTAAGCTAGAAAATCACATGCCCACTTGAGTGACCGACCTGCAAGTCATGTATGGACAGGGAAGGAGGACAAAGGAACCAACACAAATAGCTAACATTCTAAAGAATCCCAAAGAGTCCAACCGCATCTCACACCTTGGCTCCAGTGAGGAGGAAGGGCAGGACCTCCCTTTTGTGTTCTTTACTCCCCATACATTCAGCAGATGTCACTTAACATGTGGGTGGCTACAGAAGACCAGGGGCACCTGTGCCTTCTGAGTGCTGGGCTTGAGACTGGTCCAGGGAAGGTATGGAGTGGGCAAGGCAGACTTCTGGGCTTTGCTGAGCTTGAGTCTGGGAGAGTGATACCTTTGGCTTCGTGTCTTCCTCTTTCATCCTACTCTTTATTTCTCTTCCCCTTGTGCCCCTCAAGGATCTCTCCTCCTAACCAACCACTCCCTCGAAGTCAGGGTGGTGCTGTGTGGAGTCTGGGTGTTCTCGGGATCAGTTCCACCTGGGCTACAGCTACAGAGAATGGGATTTGTGATGATTAATTTTACGTGTCAACTTGACTGGGCCATGGGGTGCCCAGATATTTGCTTCAAGGTTATTCTGGTTGTGTCTGCAAGGGTGCTTCTGGGTGACACGAGATTTAAGTTGATTGCGTAAAACAGATTGCTCTCCCTGGTATAGGTGGGCCTCATCTCATCTGTGAAGACCTGACTAGAACAAAAAGGCAGAGGAAGAGGGAATTCTCTCTCTCTGCCTGGGTTCCTAAGCTGGGACATCAATCTCTCCTGCCCTCAGACTGGGACTTTTACCATTGGTGTTCCTGGTTGCTAGGCCTTCCTTTTAGACTCAGACCAGAACTATGCCACTGGCTTTCTTGGGCCTCCAGCTTGCAGGCAGCAGATCATGGGACCTCTTACTCTTCACAGTTGCATGAGCCAATGCCTTACAATAAATCGTATTACAGTTGATCCTGGAACAATGTGGGGGGTTGGGGCGCCAACACTCCTGCATTGTCAAAAAATCTCATATTCCCTAAAACTTAACTCCAAATAGCCTACCATTGACCAGAAGTCTTATTGATAACATAAAGAGCCAATTAACACGTTTTATAATTCTTTATATTGTATACTGTATTCTTACAATAAATAAGCCAGAGAAAAGAAGTGTTATCAAGAAAATCATAGAGAAGAGGAATTACATTTACTATTTATTAAGTGGAAGTGGATTGTTGTAAAGGTCTTCATCCTTATTATCTTCATGTTGAGTAGGCTGAGAAGGAGGAAGAGGAGGATTTGGTCTTGCTGTCTCAGGGGTGGCAGAAATGGAAGAAAATCCCCATATAAGTTTAAGCCTGTGTTGTTCAAGGGTCAACTGTGTGATGCATATAGATAGATAGATAGATAGATAGATAGATAGATAGATAGATAGATA
>NC_045434.1:17680477-17744051 GCF_002776525.5 Piliocolobus tephrosceles
ATAGATAGATAGATAGATAGATAGATAGATAGATAGATAGATAGATAGATATGTGTGTGTGTTCAATTGTATGTACGTATATTTGGTTCCCTAGTGATTCTATTTCTCTGAAGAATCCTGACTAACACAGGACTGATGGAGAATTGGGAAAGAAAGGAAATTAAAAATAAACAAAGACCAGGCGCTTCCACCTGCTAAACGAGTTTTGTGCTGCGGTGGAATCACACAGTTTCTCTCTTTCCTGGCTTGCCGTTTTGAATTCCAGCCTGCCTCTTTAGGTGACATAGTCCCTGAAATGTCTGAAAGGCAGACATTTAAACTGCAACACACTGAATAAATGCCTAAGGGACTAGCATTATCATGTGTCTCCCCTCACCCTGCGGCTGGAATTCAAGTCACCTACCTGGTCAATTCCCGTTACACTGTAGGCGTGACCCTTAATAAGACCAAACGGTGTCCGGGCCTCAGATTCCGCAGCACTTCCTGTCTAAAACATGGCAAGAGCAGAGTCACACCCACCGTCTAAGTCAAGCCTCCCCTGCTGGATCAGACCCGGCTACAGGCCTGGCCTGGTCACAGCCTCCAGTTCCTTCTGCTGCCCCAGGTGCAGGCCATGTGCCTGGGCTATGCACGGGACTCCCCTAGGATGTTTAGCAGTGCAATGCAGCAAGTTCCAGTCTCTTCCCAGGATGGGGAGGCGCTCGTTCCCAGTGTGGACTCCAATGAACAGGTCACTATTGTGTCCCCAAACAGAACAACTTGTCACCTTCATGTAGTATAGTGTGAGAGAGAAGACACAATCACATACATCCCAGAGACGAAAAGAAGCATATAACAATAGGACACACAGCTCTGCATCACAAACCTGAAAGTGCAGAGGAACTGGCTAATTCATTAGCGAAAAACAGACCCCATGGCTAATCTAAGAGGAAACAGAAAACTAGAATTGATTAAAAAAAAAAAAAAAAAAAAAAAAAAAAAAAACAGTGTCATAGCAGTCCATAAAAAACAACAAAAAAATTTTAAAAAGATGAGATAAAATTATAAATGTGTGCGTTAAAATACCATTAGACTTCTATCTGCTATTTTTTCATAGTATATGCAATGAAAAAAACAAACTTCAGAAAACTAGATAGAAAGATCCCATTTCAGTAAAATCAAACCAACTGACCTTGATGTTTGTGTGTGGACGTGTGTGCCTGTCTTTACGAGCAGAGAGAGAGCTGGGAAGGGTACAGGCCAGGTGATCCCAGTCCCAGGGTGGAGCTGGAGAACAGTGGAAGCTGAGAAACGGGTGGGAGGGAGGTAAAAATGCGCCTGTATGGGTCTCAAGATTGTTCCATCTGATACAGCAAGTACATCTTACCTTTGTCATTTGACAACCATTAAATAAAAACTTGTGTTTTATTTGTTATTTGTTTATTAGAGACAGGGTCTTGCTCTGTCACCCAGGCTGGAGAGCAGTGACACGATCATAGTTCACTGCAGCCTCAAACTCCTGGGCTCAAGGGATCCTCCTGCCTCAGACTCCAGACACACACCACCATGCCTGGTTAAAATTTGTGTTTTAATTAGCAGGAATAAACACTGCCCCCCAAGAGTTATGCCCCTCCTTAGGTGTGGCTGGGGTACCTGGTGCAGACTGCAGCCCCAGCATACTGCCTGGAATGGGAGCTCCTGAGAGACTTACATCAATGAAGCAGCCCAGCAGGGAGCCTCTCTTCAAAGCCTTCTCTAGAATCTCATAGAAGTTCTCGGGGGCCTCTTTCATTTGGAAGGTCTCTGCCACACCCCCGGTGAAGTCTTCCATGGCCTCGATGGCGCTGCCTCCCTTCAGAGCTTCATAGCTCCCATTTAGCCTGCAAGGGTGGCAGGAGAGAGAGGAGACAGTCAGGGACCTAGGGAGGCCACCGGGGGCATCCTGCAGTCAGAGCTTTTCTAACTAAGCCAGAAGCATTTCCCAGGGTTTGTCCTGGCTGGGTGGTGTGGAAGGAAAATGGGAAGCAAGCATCAGGGTTTGCTTGGAGCTTTGAGGAAGCCAAAGATCCTGAGCTTCCTGCAAGGGAGGCAGTGTGGTGTGGTGGTATAGAGCAGCAGCCCTGGTGCCTGAGTGGCCGCAGGTTCAAATCCTAGTTCTACAACTTACCATCTGAATGACCAGGTCACTTGGTGCCTTAGTTTTCTTATATACAAAATGGGGGAGAGTTGTGCTTTCCCTTCTAGGACTGCTGTGAGGTTCAAATGCGTGTGTCTCACTCTGCAATCTCCCATGGAACGGGGCCTGACTATGTGGACAGACAGAGGCCCTTTCTCTTCTCTGGTCTCACATACTCCTAACCATTTTCTTTCATAGTCATCTCTTTTATTCATAGGCATTTTACATGTAAGTGCTCTGCTTGATTGTTAAATAAGCTTTTCGATTTAGAATTTTAGAATCTGGTGGGAGGTGATTGAATTACGGAGGTGGGTCTTTCCTGAACTGTTCTTGTGGTAGTGAATGAGTCTCATCAGATCTGATGGTTTTAAAAACGGGAATTTCCCTGCCCAAGCCCTCTTTCCTGCCACCTTCCACGTAAGATGTGACTTGCTCCTCCTTGCCTTCTGCCATGATTGTGAATCCTTCCCAGCCACGTGGAACTGTGAATTCAATTGAATGTCTTTCTTTTGTAAATTGCCCAGTCTCAGGTATGTTTTTATCAGTAGTGTGAAAACAGACTTAATATAACAGCTTATTTGGGCTCCCTTAGTTTTTACCTAATGTCCTTTTTCTGTTCCAGAATCCCACTCAGGACCCCACATTGCACTGAGTCCTCACGTATCCTCAGGCTTTTCGTGGCTGTGACAGTTTCTAAGGCTGTCCTTGTTTTTGATGACCTTGACGGTTTTGAGGAGTCCTGGGCAGGCATACTGCAGTATTAGAATTTGTCTAATTTTTTTTCTCGTGGTAAGACTAGGGCTATTAAAGAAATGATAAATGCTTGAGGTGATGAGTGTCTCAATTACCCTGATTTGATCATCACACATTGTGCGCTTGTAATCAGAATATCAAATGTGCACCATCAGTATGTACACTATTACTCATCCATAAAAATAAAAAATGAAACCTTTTTAAAAATTAAAAAAAATAGCTGGGTGTGGTGGTTGGTGCCTGTAGTCCCAGCATTTTCGGAGGCTGAGGCAAGAGAATCACTTGAGTCCAGGAGTTCCAGGCTGCAGTGAGCTATTACGGTGCCACTGCACTCTAGCCTGGGTGAGAGAGCAAGATGCTGTCTCTAAAAAAAAGTTAACAATAATAATAAAAAAGAGTAGAGCTATTGGTTAGTGGAAGGAAGACCGGAGAGGTAAAGCTCCCCTCTCATCTCATCATATCAAGGGTACCTGCTGTCCACATGCCTTACCACGGCTGATGCTGGCCTTGATCACCTGGCTAAGGTGGTGTTAGTCAGGTTTCTCCACTGGTCCACTGGAAAGTTGCTCCTTCTCTCCTCTTTCCATACTGAACTCTTTGGAAGGAATCATTATGTGCAGCCCGCATGAAAAAATTAGGGAGTTATGCTCCACCTCTCAAGGATGGAATATAAACATAATTTTTTGGAATTATTCTACACAGGATATTTGTTCCTTCTTCCACATTTATTTATACGATCATTTACTCAAAGTAGTATGGACCCATTGATATTTATTTTCTACTTGGATTTATTTTGTGTTTTTTTGTTTTGTTTTGTTTTTGAGATGGAGTCTTGCTCTGTTGCCCAGGCTGGAGTGCAATGGCATGATCTTGGCTTACTGCAACCTCCACCCCCTGGGTTCAAGTGGTTTTGCTGCCTCAGCCTCCCGAGTAGCTGGGATTACAAGTATCCACCACCACACCCGGCTAATTAGTGTATTTTTAGTAGAAACGGAGTTTTGCCATGTTGGCCAGGCTGGTCTTGAACTCCTGACCTCAGGAGATCCACCTACCTCGGCCTCCCAAAGTGCTGGGATTACAGGTGTGAGCCGCGGCACCCGGCCTCTACTTGGGTTCATAATCCAGTACTGCTTTGTCTGTTTTGTTGGTTGAATTCTTCTAGCTTTGGCTGTTTGGAGCTCCTTCAGCATGCTCTTGTGTCCTTTTGGCATAGCCTTATTTGTGTGTGTGTGTGTCTTGCATGTATTCTCACTTTCTGGCACTATAAGATGATCTAGGCTCATTTTACGTATGTATGCATGTATGTATGTGTGTGTGTGTATATATATATATGTATGTATGTGTGTATGCCCTAGTCCTAGAATCTGCCTTATCTCCAAGAAGCCCTAGTTCCTTTGATTGAAGAATGATCCTAGAAACCAAAACTTGAGACATAGGTGTGCTTGTTGCTACAGGATTGTCATTGCTTCTAGCTCCTCTCACTGACGAAGCAAGGAAACATATATGTATATGATAACCCAAGTATAGATCAATATATATGTGTATGATAACCCATGTATAGATCCATGTATCTCTACGTAACCATCTCTATTAAGCTAAATCTAAGTTCATTCTGGAATCTCCAACTCTAATCTGCATGGATCATTCTGGCCTCCTCCCCTTGCCTATCTGTAACCTCTCAATCCAACAGTGAGAAACTCGGTTCCTGCCATCCACCCTCCATTCACTCGATTGTTCAACTCAGTTTGTGTGTATAATTAGATCAATTTTTCATTTGTACTCCTTCGAGAAACCACTTTAGCAACTAGAGCACAGCACTCACGTACAATTTCTTTTGCCTTTAATCTTACAGACTCCACTAATTTCCAAAGTTACTTAGGTCAGCACCTTTCTTTCCAACCCCTTAGGTGAAGTTATTTCATGCATTTGAAATTGGCTTTCATAGTTAGGGAGGCCAAGAAATCTCACAATCTGCCATTTACAAACTGGAGAACCAGGAAAGCTGGTAGTATCATTCAGTTTGAGTCTGAAGGCCTGAAAATCAGGGGGTTGATGATGTAAGTCCAAGTTTGAGTACAAAGGTTTGAGAACCAGGACCTCCAATGTCCAAGGGCAGGGGAATATGGATGTCCCAGCTGAAGTGGGGGAGGGAATTCACCCTTCTTTTGTCTTTTTCTTTTATTTGGATCTTTAACAATTTGAATAATGCTCATCCACATTGGTGGCAGCAATCTTCTTTACTCAGTCTACAGATTCAAAAGCTATTTTCTCTGGAAACATCCTCACAGAAACACCCAGAAATAATGCTTCATCAGCTATTTGGGCATCCCTTAGCCCAATCAAGTTGACACATAAAACTAACCATAACACCATCTATACATCTTTTTTTTTTTTTTTGGTGAACTGTTCTGCCAACCATTTTTGGCCTTTTTAAAGGACCCCAATCAACCTTTTTTATGTTTAGAAACTAGATGATGCACAGTTTCTGTTGCCTTGCTTGCATCCTGTTGTGTAGGGCACTCACCAGAGGGCAGAGCTGGGCTTGGGTTCCACCCACTGGACTCAGAAACAGTGCCCTGTGTCCCCTTAGGCCTGTCTAGTGGCACTGATGGTGTTTGCACAGACCTGGGTGGGACAGAGGGCAAGCGTGGACATTTTTGGTTCTTCTTTGATGGCTTTAATTCTGTCCTGCTGAATTCAGGATTAATTTAACCACAGTATGCCTTCACTCTAGTTTTGCCACTTTCATGCCCCACTTGGAGGTAGAAGCAAGACCATCCTTACTTCTGTCTCTGGGGATAGGATTCTCATGGCTTGAAGATCCAGGCTGAACCTGAAAGTGGCTCCCAGGAGCTCTGCCATCATCTGTGGATTGAATTTAGGCTGCTGTGGCCTTTCACTAACAAGCTAGTGGGCTGGAAATTGACAGCCTGAGGAAACTGAGGCCATTTGGCTGGTGAATAAAATGAATGTTTTGGTTCCACTTATATGAGGTTTCTCGACTAGTCAAATCATAAAAACAGAAAGTAGAGTGGTGTAGCCAGGGGCTGGGGGAAGAGAGGAATAGGAAGTTATTGGTTAATAGGCACAAAATTTCAGTTTTGCAAGATGAAAAAGTTCTGGAGATAGATGGTGGTGATGGCTGCATAATAACGTGGATGTACTTAACGCCACTGAACTGCACATTTAAAAATGGTAAAATTTATGTCGTATACATTTTATCACGATTTTTTAAAAATAAAAAAGAAGCATCCTGTAGGATGGACAATAAAAACATTTATGTCATATACATTTTATCACGATTTTTTAAAAATAAAAAGGGAGCATCCTGTAGGATGGACAACTGATGTCTCTATATCCATGTGGGTAACAGCCCAGATGTTTGAGCCATGCCAGTGTCCGAGAGAAGTCTGAAGCACTAAGCGCTGTCAACACAGCCAGAATTCCCCTTTGCTTGCCTTCCCAGCTCTTTCAAAGGCCAGATTCACGACTCAGGGAGACAAAGGGTCATGAATGTAGCCACCGTTCCCAAAGATCTAGGCCATGACAGGAAAACCACCTCCAACCCCTCTTGAGCCCTGAGAGGGTTGGGTCCTGCCGAGCCTCACCTGCAAACCCAGAGCCCTGTTTTTTTCCCAGCCCTTAGATGCCCAAAGGTCATAAAGAGTGGAGAGACTCCTGTCAGGAGGCTGCCCGAGCTGAGGAAGCTGTCACTCACTTGGCATAGGCTTTTTCCAGCAAGGCGCTCCAGAACTCATTGTGGTCAGCAGAGTGGAGGAAAACCAAGCGGTCCCTGAAGGTGGGCAGGCGGTCATCGATCACCACATCCAGCCACTCACTGTGCTGCCAGAACTGTTGCCCAGGAAAAAGACAGAAATGATGGGAGTCAGCTACATGGGAGCTCCAGGCCCTGTTTGTAAATGTTGATCCTGTTGCTTTTTTCCCCTCTGACCAAGCTACCCATAGACAGCTTTGAAAATCATACACAGGTTCCACGGTAGGGCATCTGGGCTTTGTCCGCTAAGTTACAAGCTGAGCATTGTACCCAGCACCAACCACTGACATCGGCTCAAAGACTCAGGGTCAACCCATCAAGGCCGCAGGCGAGGGGGAGGCAGAACAGGAGTCACAAGTAGACACTCTATGGTGCTCTGAATTAGTTTTTCTTCTTCACAAGAAAGTTGTTTTTGTGGGGGAGGGAGAATGTACTGTGGTGTTTGTGTTTGAGTTTGCTGTTTTGCGGCCCAGTTCTCCATTATTCTCTTCCATCCAGTTTCAGGGTCTAGCTCCAATTTGCCTTAACCTTGCTTCCTCCTCACCCATAAGTGGAGCCCCTAAGACTGATTTGTTGGCCATTCACACAGGAGACAGGTGGACTCAGTATTTCCTGTGTGCCAGGTGAGGGGCGTGAGGAGAGCGTGGCTGTGTGTGAATGCATATGTGTGCACACGTGTATACACGTGCATGCAGGCAGGCATGACAGGTATGTGTCTCTTTGTGGTTTATATATTGCATGTGTGCAAGCATGTGTTTGCTCACATGTATGCAAGTGTGTGCATGCAAGCACATGCATGTTTGCATGTGTGTATGTATGCACGCATGTGTTTGCAAGTGCTTCTACACACGTGTGTGCTTGAGCACATGTATGCATGTGTGTGAGCTTGTGTGTGGTCTGCTGGGAACAGGAAGGAAGGTTGGAACGAGTCAAGGACTATGTGTAGTTTCTCTGTGTATCCTGCAGTGACCCACCTCCTCCCCATTCCTTCTGGTTCAGTCGGTCTGAGAGCGATCCTAAGGTAACCTCTAAGAGTAAGAAGATAGAGGTCGAAAGAGGAGGGTAGGCACAATGCTTTTGGGAGCCATTTATTTACAGCTTTGCTGTGTCATCCTGAGCATCTTGCTGCATCAGTGATTCAATCCCAATCAGAAGAGTTGGCCACAGTGTGGCTGAGGGTGTGTGTGTGTGTGTGTACGTGTGTGTGTGTGTTTTAAGGAAGATTCCTGTCACCTGCTCCAGCTGGACCTCCCCTCCGGGGCTTCCCGCTCTTGGAGCTATCCACAGCTTCGGGTGGGACTGAGGCACAGTTGGGTTAGGTGTTTAAAGTCCAGGCCTGGGCCCCGGGCTTCCTGAGCACGGGAGGGGTGGGGAGGAGCCTCAGTGCTGGCTTTCCTTGCAGAGGGGCTGGCTCAGGAGGCCTGTGAGTTAAGTGAGATGTATCCGCCAGCCCCGAGAGCTCCGCTAACTTCCTAGCACCCACACACCTGGACTGTGGCTGAGGGGTGGAAGAGGAGTGTGAAGGAGGTGGATTTATTTCCAGTGCTCTGCTTCCTAGGAGGCCAAGGAGGGGAGCGGGCAGAGTATGACAGGCCCCAACAGGTTCATTCCTCCCCACCACCTGATCCCTGGCAGCACAAAAGGATGCTGGATCCCAAACCCCCGAGTTAGGGGTCTGGCTTGGCGACTTATTGTTTTGTAACCCTGGATCAACCACTTCCACTCCCTGGGACTCAATGTCCTTGGGGGTCAATGGAAGGACGGGGTCAGGGTATTGCCAAGGCTCCTCCCAGCTGTGACATTTAAGGGACAAGAACACTGGTCCCCTGGGGAGCCCAAGATCAGATGGTGGTGGTTCCGGTTTAGAGGTAATAGTTCTGCTGTATTTTCTGAGCTTAACCACCCCCAACACTGCCACCCTGGTGTGCTCAAGAGGACTGGAGAAAGACCGGCTCATGGGGGTGCCATCAAGCCAAGACTGTGGTCTCAGCAGAAGTCACAGGAGGGGAGGGGAGACAGCCAGGCGGTGGCAGGTCTGTGAGAGAGCAGGGGTAGAGTTTCCCTGGGACCCAAAGTGTCTCTGTCCGCCTCCCCCCACCCCCACCCCCGCCGGCGCAGGAGGCCCGACCCCTGGGAATTTCGTGCTCCCTGAGCTACACGTGGTCGGCTCGCTGTCTGCGCCTTTGAAATGCTTCTGTGCCATTGGTGACAGGGCTTGAGAGTACCTCTGTTTATCAGAATGCAGGCCTCAGGGACAGAAGAAACGGGCTGGCCCTGAGTGGTGGCCTGTGAGTCAGGAGAAGGTGACACTGCCTGGGGTGCAAGGTCAAGGAATGCCTACTTGGTGCCTGGCTCTGTGCCGGCTCCTGTGTGTGATGCCATTCAGCTCTACAGGAAGCCTGCGGGCAACAGTCAGTCTCTCCTTCCTTCCGATGAGTGTAGAAAGGCTTAGCGTCACTAAGAAAACTGCCTGAGGTCACCCACCTAAGTAAGTACAAGGGGCAAGTTTCAGTATCTGGTCGAACCCTATATAAGGACAAGGGTGGAGGAGAGAGTGGAGAGAGAGAAAGTGGAGGTGAAGGAGCAGGAAACCACCTCCGGGGGCAAGTCTCACCCAATGTGCACCTCGGTTGAGGGTCTGCGGGTCACACGGGACTCCAGCAGATGTTGTCTGTATTTTTCTCAGTTTTTATTTTTTAAAATCCCTCAAGATGTCCAAATTTACATTTCTTCCGTAAGGAGAATCTCTGTGTTTATGAGACATCAACCAGTTTCCTGGAGGCATAATCAGTTTAGTCAATTTGTGCTTAAAGCACAAGAAATTCCAAATAATAAAACTCTTAACATATGCACCCCAGATTTGCCAAAACATCACTTATGGTTTTACATGTATGTTCCATAAGGATTTGCCGTGCAATGCCGTTCATGTTCTTCTGAGGCATGTAGCTGTTATTCCATGATAAAATGTGGCTTTAGCATGGTTTAGGACCATATGTCATGCAGATCTGATGACATTTTTTTCCAGGGTTACTAGGCAGTGTGAAAATGCACCTGGCATCATGCTGGACCGCAGAGACGTGAACCCACTTGCCCAGAGCTCCCTCTTACCTGGAAATGGAATATCCCGGCATAACCAGGGCCAAAGCTTTGGTCCTGGGGGATGACTCTGGCCAGCGCTTTTTGATTAAGCGTAAGGGAGGCAACGGCGGCTAATAGCCAGCAGTCTCCTGCAAAATGAAAGCCATAAATCACAATTTTCATTGCTATTTCACAGCAAATAGGAAAACTCGGTGTCAGAAGAGGACATGGGGAGTTTCAGATGTGGCCGCATCTTTTCTACCTGTTTAAAAATGGACAGGACACCAACAAATACCTCTGTCCTCCCCTTCTGCCTCCCCTGCCTGCTCTTCTCTTGCCCAGTCTATCATAAACAGCGGTTGCCTTCTTGGCACTGTTATAGGATATGCTTACTTGGGTTTGAGACATATGGCTGCATGATGCATCAGCTCTGTGAATCCCAGCAACTCCCTTTCCAGAGGACTGAGGCTGCATACATCAGTGTCAGCATGGGCTGGGCGAGCAGACGTTTCATAACTGCAGCCCAAGTAGTTAGGCAGTACTTGGGAGGGTGGTTAGAAATGGCCTCTGCAGCCCCAACCCAGACTCAGCTTAATTACACAGATCCTAGTATGTCCGTGGTGGCTCCATTTGCTTTAAATTACCTTGCATTTTCAAGATTTATTGACTGACCTGCTGAACTTCCCAGCTGTGTCTTTATGTTAACACACATCTGGAGGAAAACTAAAAAGTGAAGTCAAACATCAAACCCTATTTTATCTGTGCTATCTGAGCTGTACAGACTCCTGGATGCATTCCTTTGCCCACACTGAGCGTGGGCTGTGTCTGGTGTGTGCCTCACAGTGTCTCAGATGTTGCCTGTGTAAGCAGATATCTGGGAAGATCCATTGATCCAAATCAGCTTTATCCAGATTCATTTGTTTTCAGTAGACAACACCAATGTCATCGGAGCCTAAGAGCCCATCACACTCAGCTTGGCAGTTTCTGAGTTCACATTTCTGGAAAGCACCGTGTACCATTGGGCTTAGGACATTGCAATATGGCCCTTTCTGGCTGTTTACACAGGCAAGAGAGACTCGCCAGGGCCGAACATCGGGAAAGCTACTTCCGAATTGCCCTGGTTCTGGCTTTCTGGGAGATGTCACCAGCAGAGTACAAGCCACTCCCAGCCTTAGCTGGGGCACAGAAGGATTGGTTTCTAATGCATCTGTTGGTCTTTGGGAGCCTCAGGTCAGCTTTGGGAGATGCCACTAGGAAGTGACATGACTGGAGCCTGCAGGATCATTTGTTCAGCAAACTTTACCAAGTGCCTCTAGGGTGGCAGACCTTGTGCCATGCAGAAGATACAAAGATAAGGAGAGACTTGGTGTCTGCTTTCAGCTTCAGGGTGGCCAGGCCAGCAGGAGTCTAACAGAGTAACCTCTGCTGTGGGCTGACCTTTCCCAGTTCTCCACCCAGTTTCAGCTTCACCCAGTTGAGGAAAATGAGTGTTTCCTGGCCTGAGAACTCAACACCTCACGTGTATTCAGCCAGAAATTCAGCCTGAGCTTTTCAGGGGGAGATTGAGAAGCCAATGTTATTTATGCAATTTAAAAGAAAGACAAAAACTCCACAACGAAACAAGATTGCTTTTTTCTCTCTTGGGCCTGGGCAGATGGATGGGGCTGGCCCCCCAGCTGTGCCTGGGAGAAGTACCCTCTGCGGGTCAGTGTGTTGCTCGGCCGTCTGGGTGGTGCAGAGCAGAGGGCACTATGGGAGGAGCAGGCTGGAGTGAAGTGGCACCATCTTGGCTCACTGCAGGGGAGAACCCTGTGCCTCTCAGGTTCTCAGGGACCCCATACTGCAGTTGCTCTCCTGATCCAGCAACCCAACCTCCCTCTCGCCATGCTCCATCCCCTCACACTCACCCAGCTACCCCCTGCCTCCCACGGCAGATAACAGCATGCCTTGATGCTATTCTAGGTGTGTTCTAGTTCTTGTTTTTTTTTTTTTAAATAGATATGTGGTCTTGCTATGTTGCCCAGGCTAGTCTAAAACTCCTGGGCTCAAGAGATCTTCCCACCTCATCCTCCCAAAGCACTGGGATTACAGATGTGAACACTGTATCCGTCCAGATGTTCTAGTTCTTATTGTGGGTGGCAAAAGATCACGGCTGTTCATTTTCTTTTATTCTTTATAACGTATATTTGCCATGGACAGTACTTTGGGTGTAGTAAGTGTTTCAAAATAATATTTGGACTCAACCATTCACTAAGGTAAAATATAAGGTTGTAACTCCAAATATATGTTTATGCCAACCTGACAAACCAAAACTTTGAAAAACAAGGAGCCAGTAGAATGATTTTCTACTAATAGCCATGGAGGACTACGGGGTCGAGGGGAAGGGAGGCAGAGCAGGGGTGGGAGAGGTAGGCAGCGTCAGGGAGGATCTCCTGGAGATGGACCACCTGAACATAAACATTGTGAAAAGTCTACATTGTATCTAGAGTATGGCACACATGGGGGATTGGTTCCAGGACCCCGGTGTATACCAAAATCTGTGCATACTCAAGTCCCACAGTAAGCCCTGTGGAATCTGCCCATCAAGTCAGCCCTCTGTGTATGCAGGTTTCAAACCCTGGAATAGTATATTTCCTTCCTTCCTTCTTTCCTTCCTTCTTTCCTTCCTTCCTTCCTTCCTTCCTTCCTTCCTTCCTTCCTTCCTCCCTTCCTTCCTCCTTCCCTCCCTCCCTCCCTGCCTCTCCCTTCCTTCTGTCCTTCCCTTTTTTCCTTTTTGTTTGTTTGAGACAGTGTCTTACTCTATTGTCCAGGCTGGAGTGTGGTGGCACGATCTCAGCTCACTGCAGCCTCAACTTCCCAGGCTCAAGGAATCCTCCCACCTCAGCCTCCCAAGTAGCTGGGACTATGGTCACGCACCACCAAGCCTGGCTAATTTTTCTGTTTTAATTTTTAGTAGAGATGAGGCCTCACTATGTTGCCCAGACTAGTTTTGAACTGCTGGGCTCAAGCGATTCTCCTGCCTCGGCCTCCCAAAGTGCTGAGATTACAGGTGTTAGCCATCACACTCGGCCTGAAATATTATATTTTCTATCCGTGTTTGGTTGAAAAAAATCCACTTAGAAGTGGTCCTGCACAGTTCAAACTCAAGTTATTAAAGGGTCAACTGTAGTTCTGTCTGTCATCCACCATCTATCTATACCTATCCATCCATGTATTTACCCACCTACCTTCCTATCATTATTTACTATCATCTATCTATTATTATCTATTCTGTATGGTCTATCAGTCAATTAATCAACCTATCAATCTTTTTATCTATCTAATTATGCATCCATTTTCTACCTATCATCTATTTCTTACCTATGTTTCTATCTATCCATCTGCTTCTCTCTCTCTCAATTGTTTCTCTTTCTAGCTAATTAACTATTATCAGTCTAGGTTTGTGACTTTGGATCTTGTGTTTAGGGTAGCTCAGTTGCTCAGCCTGGGTGTTCCAGCATGGCCTTTCTTAACCAATAGGCCACAGTGGCAACCTCAGCTATAAGTAAGTCAGGATCCACACAAGCTCGCAGTGGTTTGCTCTCTCGGCTGATTTCGCTGGTGTTTTTTTTTTTTTTTTTTTTTTTGAGACGGAGTCTCGCTCTGTCGCCCAGGCTGGAGTGCAGTGGCCGGATCACAGCTCACTGCAAGCTCCGCCTCCCGGGTTTACGCCATTCTGCTGCCTCAGCCTCCCGAGTAGCTGGGACTACAGGCGCCCGCCACCTCGCCCGGCTAGTTTTTCTGTATTTTTTTTTTAGTAGAGACGGGGTTTCACCATGTTAGCCAGGATGGTCTCGATCTCCTGACCTCGTGATACCCCCATCTCGGCCTCCCAAAGTGCTGGGATTACAGGCTTGAGCCACCGCGCCCGGCCTCGCTGGTGTTTTTTAAAATAAAGTCTCTCTCTCTCTCTCTTGCTCTTTCATAGATAGACTAAAGGTAAACCCAGCCCATTTGGATTAAATCCTAAAATGCAAGACCCAATTTGAGTGACTAGAGGCGCACTCAGGGACCTGAGTGCAGGAGGAGGAGGGAGACTGGATTGCTGGGGAGCGGCTCCCCAGGGTGTGCTCCTCAAGAGGCAGTGTGTATAATGGTTAGCAGCAAGGGCTCTACTGCTGGAAGGTCTGGGTTCACATCCTGATTGCCTGTCTGCCACCTCTGTGACCTTGGACAAGTTACTGAGCCTTCCTCAGCCTCTGTTTTCTCATCTGTGACGTTAGGAGGGTGGGTTGGGAAGATGGAATGAGGCCATGTGTGCTAGGGAGAGTGCCTGGCAGGTGACTGAGTTCATGTGTGCAGGTGTTAGCTACTGTGGTGGTGTAGGAGAGCCCGACCAATGCTGCTGGGTGTCACTCTCCTCTGTAAACTCTGGGGCTGTGAGCTCCACATCACAGGCACATCTGACTCTAGAGGAACAGGGCTGCAGGGGCTTGAGGCCACTGGACTCCATTCAGAGGGAACGAGGAAGCAGAGGCTAAAGCAGTGTTGTTCCCCCAACCCCATGCCTCTTGGGTCCTCAGGGACCCCATGCTGTGGTTGCTCACCTGTCCCAGCGACCCAACCTCCCTCTCGCCATGCTCCATCCACTCACACTCACCAAGCTCTCCCTGGCAGATATCAGTCCTGGTGGCTCCTCCAAGAATGAATTCCGGGTTTTTCACGATTTCCTGGAGGAATGAGAGTGTTATTAGACTGAGACCTGCCATGCTGCAAGCCACCATGAAAGGTCGGCTCAGGGTCTCTGCTTTCTTGGGGCAGAGGGCTTTTGCCGTGCTTGATTCTTTTCCCTGTGGAGGGCCACAGGAATGGAAAAGGCTGACACCTCTCTATGCTTTGGACAAGCCTGGGCTCATCTTTGACAATCTCCTCCCCTGGGCAGTCCTGCCTACTGAGCAGCACTCAGTACCAACCACTGGCCCAAGAGACTCAGGCCATACCTGGCCACAAAGTGGGACATCAGCCACATGCTGAGGATTCCTGTGATCACTCAGGCACTGGGCTAGGAGTCCAGGGCTACCCCACCTGTGAGCTCTGTGACCTCTGTGGGCTTCAACGAGCTGAGTAATGCATGCGCCACAGGCTGGGGCCTTGGACTAAACACACTCCCCACCCACCCAACTTCTCCAGTTTTTAATTTAATCCTTCCCCGCCAGTGGATTCCAAATATATATAGGTTTAGAGACAGAGTCTTGCTCTATCACCCAGGCTGGAGTGCAGTAACGTGATCATAGCTCATTACAGCCTTGACCTTCTGGGCTCAAGCAATCCTCCCACCTCAGCCTCCCAAGTAACTGGGACTACAGGCATGAGTCACCACGCCCAGTTAATTTATAATTTTTTTTTTTTTGGTAGAGATAGGTTGCCCAGACTGGTCTCAAACTCCTGGTCTCAAGCGATCCTCTTGCCTTGGCATCCCAAGGTATTGAGGTAACAGACACACACCACCCTGCCCAGTGTTTCTTTTTTTTAGATATGCTCTTAGGTAAAATTATATGTATCTATACCATATAAAGAGAGATATCCACGCATCTCTCATATGGCTTCACCAAAGTGGATTATATATACATATATATATTATTCTATATTGCACATAAGCACACACACTATGTATATTAATCTAATCATTAATACATATTAATATATACATATACAATATGGAGGGATATTTCATGAACAAAAAAGGGTAGAAAGTAATCTTACGAAATGCATATATTTTTCCACCATTTGGGCTGCTGGGCTCCATTCCTGGCATTGGATTGACAGCAAAGAGAGAGGGAAAGCCCCTGCCCTCTTGGAGCTGCCCTGGACGCGGTGGGTGGTGCTCGCGGAAGCCCCGCCCCTTCCCATCTCCTGCCCCGCCCCTCCCCCAGCCGGCCTCAGTCCTGGCCTCACCCACGGTGCCCACTGTGCCTGCAGCTGCCACCACCTCCCAGAAGTGGCTGTTTTGTTCAGGAGAGTTTTGCAAATTGCATCTGAGGAGGAGACAAACCATAAACCAGGAGAGAAAAGAGCTAGGATGGAGAGGGAAGGGGTAGGATGGGGCAAGGCTAGCTACCGCAGTCAGCAGGGGAGGCGTCTCTAGGGGAAGCAGAGGAGCAGAGACCTAAGCAAAGGGAAGGAGGGAGGAAGCCTGGCCGGTCCCAGGAGAGGAAACAGCCAATCCTGTGACAGCGAGGCACGTTCTGGCTCACCCTGCAGGGGTGGTGAGTTAACTGGGCCGGGGCCTGCAGAGGAGTGAAGGATTTTTCCCGCCTGTCCCCACTTTTCCAGGCACTAGGACTGAGGAGGGGCCTGGGCTGGAGGTGGAAGGTTCCAGCAGTGTCTGGGCAGACGCCGCGTGGGGAGCTCAAGCTGCTCCACTTTCCCCCAGAGACCTCTGCTTTGAATTGTCTTCCTCAGGCTGCTCAGGACCCTGCTTCTCCTCTCATCTTGTGTCCCAAAGAATCACAGGCAGGAGAGAGATTTCTTTGAAGTCAAGGGAATTATCAGGACCAAGAGCAGAAGCTTCAAGTGCTGGTGCTCTCTCTGCATCTCCCAGGATGTGACAGCCTGGAGGAGTGACAGACACCAGGGGCGCCTGCCCAGGGAGAGCTATGTGCAGCATTAGTGTCTAGAATATTCAAGAAAGCTTGGCCAGAAGAATTTCTGAAAAACACGGGGTGTTTTTAGATGCACCAAAACCCCAGGCCCGGCAGAAGTAAGGACCTCCCAAATGCTGGCCTCTCCTCTGCCAGGTCTCACACATCTTTGCATTCCCAGCCCCAGCTCCAGGTAGCCTTGGAGCCTTTTCATTAAATGACTCTGATCTCCATGGTGGCTGGAAAGCGAGTGAAGGTGGGGGGCAGCGCTCAGTTCTGGGGTCCTGGCTTGCCTGCGCAGACCTCTCTCATCTGTAGGAGGTACACTGCTGTTCTTCCTCCTCCACCTCAGCTAGCGCAGGAGTTTGTAGGTAGCTCCGAGCTGAGCCCAGAAGGACAATGCAAACCAGGACCATGTTAGTAGGCCTTGGTAGAGTCCTAGCAATAGCCTGCCGCACTCAGCAGTGGGGCTCAGGGTGGACCATTAACTTCTCACGGCTGCATCCTCTTCTGTCGCCAGCTTAGACATTCTGGACTTGTTGAAGAATGTGCCTGCCCGAAGGGAACCCCAGGAGTCCCCCAAGCCCTCCCTGTCTTGATTGCCCAGTCCCTGCCAGGGGATTGCCCTGGCAAGCAATGCCCCCACTGCCACTGCTACTCACTCCTCAAGTGGACATAAAATGGACTCCAAAAGCCACAGATCCCCACCCAGCAAGCTGTGCCGGCTCCTGGGGCAGGGCTGTTCCCGGATGCCCGCCTCCTTCCCATCCTCCCTGTCCCTCCCCTCCCCCAGCCTTCTGCAGGCCTGGCCCGGGCAACCGCACCAACTGTGCCTGCAGCTGCCGCCGCCTCCAGCTCCTGTCTTGCAATTGGTTGTTTTGTTCAGGAGAGGTTTTTTTTTGTTTTGTTTTAAACCAAATCGCACCCAACGAGGAGAAAAATACAAAAGGAGAAAACTCAGAAACTCTCTCCAAGTAAACACAAATTAGTCATCGGGTATAAACTGGGGAGCTGACTGCATGTGTGACCGATTCCTCTGTGGGTCACTGTTTCTGGGAATTGGTGTGCACCCGGGCCAGTCGCAGGGGGTTCTGCGGACGCATGTGTGGAAGGGGCAGCTAGGCCGTGGGCCTGGGAGTGTTGTGTATGTAACAGCCCACATGCCCACATGTGCAAGGTGCCTGTGACTTGCCTTGGTGTGTGTGCCCAGGTGTGGTACATGTCTGTGCCTGTGCGTGCTCCACATGTGTGCTGCTTGCATGTGCACTGGGGAGCATTGTCTACCCATGAGTGTCCTGCATGTGCATGTCGATCCTGGATGTACATTTGTTCCTGTGAAATGTTGTTTGGGAGGCCATGAGAATGGGGTTACCTGAAGCTACAGTCCTGTTATAGGATGATCATAGGTGTCTCAATTGCAGGGGTCTTGACAAACCTGAAGTGAACCCAGACTGCTGCCTGGAGATGCCTGAATCCCTGAGGGAGGCACGCAGACCCCTCCCTCGCCACTCCCCCGCCCCACTGCCCTACCACCAGGTGGTTTTCCTGGAGCACTAAGGGCCAATCGCCCTGGAATGTTTGCTTTCAGGGACTGTTCTGTTTACTTTGTACATCATCGTGGCTCAGCTGAGACACAGACTCCTCTATTAAGCACACTGAACGATTTACAAAGGGAAAAGCCTCCTTTCTTTCTTTCTTTCTTTCTTTCTTTCTTTCTTTCTTTCTTTCTTCTTTTTCTTTCTTTCTTTCCTTCCTTCCTTCCTTCTTTCCTTTCCTTTCCTTTCTTCCTTTTTTCTCTTTTTTCTCCTTCCTTCTTCCTTCCTTCCTTCCTCCCTCCCTCCCTTCCTCCCTTCCCTTCCTTCCCTTTCTCTCTCTCTCTCTTCCTCTCCTTCTCTCTTTTTCTCTTTCTTTCTCTCTTTCTTTTTCATTCATCCTTTCTTTCACATGGCCTTCCAGTGAAGAAAAGTCACATTTCTAGCAAGGTCTGGAGATGCCAGATGCTGCCGTTTATAGCTGTCTGCTCATCCCTGTCGTGTGCCCAGCACTATGGAGGCCATGGGGCCTTTGGGGCTGTCCCAGAACAACTGACAACCCCTCCTGGGGGTCAGGGGAGCAGCACAGGGAACAGCAAGCCCACCATGCAGGAGAGGCTGTGGTCATGTCCCACGCTGTGCACAGGTCTGCCGGGGAGTTGTTCACACGGGCTAGAGGGGTGTGGCCCCTTTCAGGGAGGTGTCCTGGATTTACACTGAGAATTGGGGGAGGAATTGCCTGGCCAAAAACAGATGGGTACAGACAAGGAGGGCTGGACTGCATGGTGGCTGCTCCCCATCAGGCTGGGAGGTCCCACCCCATACTCCCTCCTCTTCTTTCTGTGCATCCGCTTACACTCAGGTACACAGCTCCTTGCATGAGACCTGGGGGTGATCTCACCTTCTCTCCAGATTGAGCCTATCACCTCTCTGCCTCCCAGCCCCTCCCAGCCAGTTCCCTGAGTCAGCCCCTCAGTGCACTCCTTGCCCTGGGCTCCCTGGAGGGCAAGCCTGGCTGTCCACTGCCCTCCGATGTCCCCTTGGCTTTGTGCTCTGCCCACCCTCCCCAAGCACAGCTGTGTTTGACAAGAAGGTGGTGCTGGGGAGGAGGGCCCTCAGCCCTACGGTCCCACGGGCTGCTGAGATATGCACCGCGTAGTGCTGAGCCCCACTGCAAACGATGCCCAAGCCACAGAGGTCTGCAGGGAACCTGGCAACGCTTGTGATTTCCCTAAGGCCCGCTGCCCCCGACCCCCTGTGACTCCATGCTGCAGAAAGAATCTCCATGCTCATCCTCAGCCCTTTTGCTCCTGATTTTACAGAAATCTGTAAGATACGACGTAAAGCCCCTAACTCCCCTAATTAAGAAACAGATAGGGGTGCGGGAATGAGGACCAGACCAAAGGGACAATCTCAGTTGCAGACAAAGGAAAAGGCAGAACAGATTCTGAAAATGAGTCCATGGGAACAACAGCAACATAGTAGACCTGGGTTAAGATCAGTAAAGGGTCTGCCCTGGGTGGAGACAGTGGGATGAGGAAGGGACAGAGGGCTGGTACAGGGGCATGGGCTGGGTGGCAGGTCAGGGTGCATCTTGGCAGGGGCTCATGTGTATCAAGGGCCCTGGCCTATGAATGAAGGCCTCGCCCAGCGTTTGGGGCAATGCCAGAGGAGATAACACTAAGGAAGACAGCCCCTTGGAGCGGAGATCTAGGACTCTAGAGTCGCTGGGCAGGCCTTGGTGGCCCTGGTCCCGGGAGGGGAGACTTCTAAAGGGGGAGACAAAGATGCCCTCCATGCTGGTTTGTGTGCCCAGCTTTTATCTTGGAGAATTCTAACTTTGACAAAAAGTAGGTGAGTTGTAGAGTACAGATTATACTTTAAACTAGGTGACATCAAGACAGACTGCGAGGATAGGGACCCTCCTAGAGTCAGGAGGCAATGGTGTTAGGTTGCAATGACAGAAGTAGAAATAACAAGGACTGGCACTGATTCTTTACACACCACGCTCTTTGCTAAGTGCTCTACCCATGGTAACGCAGCTGACCCTCATGAGGACCCCATAAGTTGCATTATTGTCCCCATTTTAAGGAAGAGAAAAAGTGCTTCCAACCTTTTCATATCAAGCGCCTGTAGAGAACATGAACATTTATACAACACCCTGGATCCAACAGAAAGAGCTGCTGCTTCCAGTCAGGGACTCTGCTCACCGGGGGCCCAGAAAATCAGTTTCTCTGGATCTCTATTTCTCAGGGCTCCTGACATCAACTGCAGGGAAATCTCTGCCCGTAGGTAAAAATGCACCCACAGCCTGCAGTCTGGGCAGCTGCCCATGCGCCCATTTGTTCATGTGCCGAGGCCGGAAAAAGCCCAGGGAGACCTAACAGTCACGGGCAGAGGGTCAGAGGTCCCTGTTTTATGTCTTGTAACTTCTGCTTTTTTATTCTGGAAATGTCCTTTTTCTTACTTAGCAAAGCATGATCTACTAATCCTGTCTGTAAAGTGCAACCCCACGTGATCTGCCAGTGCCCTGACCTCACACTGCAATTGGCCATATGCAGAGAACCAAAACCAATCACAGCGTGGCTTTGGGTTGTGGTGAGGAAGGTGCCTGGGAGCTTTCACCCCAACTCTGATAGGGCCACTGAATGCTCACTGTGATTTCCCCACGAACATGGCACCTTGTGGGATCAATTACCTGGCGGGTGAAGATCAAGGCACCAGTGTGCGTATGCATGCAGTCACCCCGCCGCCCCCCCCACATATGCATATACATATCCACGCACGTGTGCACACAGTCACACACATGCACACACATAGTCAAATTCCTACACACACAAGTGCATGCACACACATGCACCCCACACTGCCTACCGCAGGAAACAACAATAAAACTCTTACCACTTAGGAAACAGCGGCTTAGGTTTAATTTGGCCCTGCCCATGAAGAGCCCAGAGGTTTTGTGAATGTGCATTAGAAAAAAAACTTAAGCCGGGCGCGGTGGCTCAAGCCTGTAATCCCAGCACTTTGGGAGGCCGAGACGGGTGGATCACGAGGTCAGGAGATCGAGACCATCCTGGCTAACATGGTGAAACCCCGTCTCTACTAAAAAATACAAAAAACTAGCCGGGCAAGGTGGCGGGAGCCTGTAGTCCCAGCTACTCGTGAGGCTGAGGCAGGAGAATGGCGTAAACCCGGGAGGTGGAGCTTGCAGTGAGCTGAGATCCAGCCACTGCACTCCCGCCTGGGCGACAGAGCGAGACTCCGTCTCAAACAAAAAAAACTTAAATCATCAATATTATTTTAATGTTGGGAGATAGAGAGGAGGTAGTTATGGTGAGTCCTTTGCTACTCGTGTGTAAGATGAGACTCAGAGCTAATCATCATCATAATTATAATAATAGCATCAGTGATAGTAATAATGTGGCAATAGCTGTAATGTACTGGAAACCTTCTGTGTGCTAGACATTGGCTTGCGTTAGTCATTACTGTTTCCATTTTACAGGTGAGGAGACTGGGGCTCAGGGAAACTAAGTGATATGACTCTATGCATGAGACAAATTGGCAGGATAAGACGGGCACTCAGGATCTCACCTGTAGGACCAGCATCCCTTGTACTGCCCCTCCTTGCCCAAAAGCAACCTGACCCCATGGTAGCCACTCCCAGGACCGTACCCACCCGGAGGGAATGGAAGCCAGCCCAGCTGGCGCCGGGTCAGAGGTAGAGCCCTGAATAATCCAGCACTGCAAATATTGACATGGTGTTCCAGGCACAAACTGGCACCTCTTGGGACCCAGTGACCAGCTGGTACCTCTTGAGATGACACCTCCGGACTGTCAGAGGTGGGGCACTGTTCACCCTGATCTCTGGGAATGGGGGATGCATGATTCTGGGGAGAAGATTCCTGCTTCCCTTGTATTCCATCTGTCACACAGTTGCTGAGACCTTGCTGAGCTAAACATCCATCCACACTGAGCACCCTCAGCTCTGGGCCAGAATCCACAGAGCACTATACATACGTGATCTCAGGGTTACCACACACACAGGGTGGGGGTCTGTCCTTGTGGATAAGGTTTTGATTCGTGCCTATCACCTGCTGACAAGACCTGCTCTGACTCCAGGTCCTCAGCCTCGGTGGGAGTCAGAGAGCTTGAGGCAGGGGAGAGGGTACAGCCAGATGCCTCAGGCCCCCACTGCAGAGCATCCCAGGCCTGTATATCATTTTCTGCCTCCAAACTGCAAAGCTTTCCACAGTAGACTGGGGTGATGCACCTCTGTTGCACTGAGCGTAGCTGGCCCCTCCCAGCTCCCCTGTTTCCACTTCCTGCACGAGCTTCTGAGTCTCAGCGTCATCTGTGCTCTTTCCCCTGCTCGCCCCACTCACCCCTGGTCGTTTCCACACAAAGGGGACCTGCGGCCTCTCGCTGTAGAACAGGGAGGAACTGCTGGCCGGGAAGTCTGCATCCTCAAAAAGGGTGCCTCTCTGCAGGCACTCCTGCTTCAGTTGCTCAAAGCTCTGGCCTGAGGAGTGGGTGGTCCGGGCGTCCTTGGGAACCGGGTGTGCCTGGGGCCCTGGGGCCCAGTAGAGGTAAGGCATAGCTGCTCTCTGGAAGGCCGGCTTGGGTCTGGCAGTGGATGGTAAAGGAAGTGAAGGAGTGAGCTGTGTGTGTCGGTCAAGAAGGAACAGCTCAGAGGACTCCTGGGCTGAGTGGCCCTCACCTCCACCTGTTTTCTGGGCACCTCCCTGTTAGACTGAGATGGGACACGCCCTGATGGAAAACAGCAGAGAGAGCCCTCTGCCCACTCTGTGCTCCTGCAGACCCAGAGGCAGCTCTGGGGCCTGGCACATTCCACTCAGAGGCGGCACCTCTGCGCAGTGCACTCAGGAGGCCTAGTGGGAGAGAGACGATTGCTTCAGAAGGAAAAAGAGCAAGAACCCAACTGGTCCAGGAGGTGGCTTCATGGAGAAGTGCACGGTGTGGCCTTGAGTCACATCTCCTACATCAGAGAATGGCAGAATTTTGTAGTTGGAAGGGAGCTTGGTGAATAAAAACAGGATGTATTATGTGAACACAGCTGGCACAGCTCCTGCACAGGCAATCCCATAGTGAGTAAGAGCTGGGGTCAGCAAACTTTTTCTGTAAAGGCCCAGATCATGAATATTTTCAGCTTTGTGGGCCATACAAACTCTGTACTGCAACTGCTCAACTTTGCTGTTGTAGTGACAAAGCAGCCATAGATGTGACACAGATGAATGGGTGTGGCTGTGTTCCAATAAAACTTTATTTACAAAGGCAGGTGGAGGACAGATTTCTTCCAACCTGACCCCTGATAGAGGACAACTTGCAGAGGACATCTGCTCCTCCTCTAGGGCACATGTGCCTCTCTAGTTCTCTAATAAAGTTCCTTGTTGTTACAGTCCCACAAATAGGATCTCACGTCTGAGAAAAAACAAAGTTAGAGGATGGAGGTGGTTTGATAAATGTGTTTGCACATAGAAATGATTAATACAGGCTGGGTGTGGTGACTCACACCTGTAATCCCAGCACTTTGGGAGGCCAAGGAGGGTGGATCACCTGAGGTCAGGAGATCGAGACCAGTCTGGCCAACATGATGAAACCCTGTCTCTACTAAAAATACAAAAAATCAGCCGGGTGTGGTGGTAGACACTTGTAATCCCAGCTACTCGGGAGGCTGAGGCAGTAGAATCCCTTGAACCTGGGAGGTGGAGGTTGCAGTGAGCTGAGATCATGCCACTGCATTCTAGCCTGGGTGACAGAGAGAGACTTTGTCAAAAAATAAATAAATAAATAAATAAATAAATAAATAAATAAATAAATAAAAATAAAAAAGAAAGAAAGAAAGAAAAAAGAAAAGAAATGATAAATACTGGAGGGGATAGATAGCCTAAATACCCCAACTCGATATCACACATTCTGCGCATATAACAAAATAGCACATGTACCCCCATCAATACGTACAAATATTATGTATCAATAAAAATAAGTAAACAAAAGTATTAGTCACCATGTGAAAACCCTGATGTTCTAAGCACTTTATAATGATTTCTGTGTGATTCTTTAACTAGTCAAAGTTGGGGTTTGGAGACAAGGGGTCTTGAGTTAATGGGTGCAGTGAAAAGGCCATGATGTGAATTTTCATATAAGCTCTCAGTTCCCAGGAGTGTGCACTCAGTCTGACACACGTTCTCTCTAGTAGATCCTGCATGTGGTTTTACAGGGGAGGTGTAGACATTAGAGTTGGGGATATTTGGCTTTCACTCTGCTATGGCCTGATTACCTGTATTCCCCCCAAGATTTGTATGTTGAACCCATACCCTGCAAAGTAATGGTATTAGAAAGTGGGGCCTTTAGGGGGTGATTAGGCCAGAAGGGTGGAGCCCTCATGAATGGGATTGGTGCCATTATGAAAGATTAGGTCCAGAGAACCCCCTCCTCCCTTCCACCATGTGAGGACCCAGGAACCACAGAGTAGACCCTCACCAGGCGTGGGATCTGCCAGCGCCTTGATCTTGGACTTCCAGCTTCCAGAACTGTGAGCAACACATTTCTGTTGCTTATAAGCCACCCTGTCTGTGCTGTTTTGTTACAGCAGCCTGAATGAACTAAGACCAATTCCCAGTTTTGCCTGGAGTGATCTTGAGTGAGTTATCCATGCTGTCTGTCCCTGCTTCCGAGCTGTGAGTCAGGACCATCGAGGCATGGCAGGTTTGTGGAAACGGAGCCACTTGCAGAGTTGGGCACATGGATGGGATCAGGAGTTGCTGATTCCTCCCTTTCCCCATCCTCTCTGCACCCCCTGCCCCTCCCACAGATGCTGACTTTCATGGTCTCCTTCTGAGCCTGACTTGCCTCAACTTGCAAGGCTTCTCTTGTGTCTCTTTGTTTGTACAATGAAGGACTTTGGGACTTGGGGTCCTCTGGCTGGGACCAGAGTGCAGTTCTGGCCCGTCCAAATGATTCTTGGCTAGAGATGATGGAGCTGCCCACGAGCATCGCATTGCCTGCTGCCCTGGCAGATGGCTCTGGTTCGAAGTGATTAAGGAGGGCAACCTGGGGAGACAGGTGTGGCAACATAAGGGCCATCTGGTGACACCTTGGCAGGGAAACGATTACCAGCCCAGATCTCTGAGAACATCCCCTTCAAATGCTCCAGCAACTGAGAAAGGACCTTGAAGTAAATTTCGGCACTGTCCAGAGTGGGCCCAGCACCGGACCCGCTCCCAGCTTCAGGGATTTACGTTCTCATTCTCCTCCCGACAGAAACTCCTCCCCAGGCTGGGGTCTTGTCCTTCCACCTGGAACTCTCTATGCATTGGAAGAACCTGTCTTTTCCTTTAGAGCCTTATTATAGTTGCTAGGTAATCAGAGAATTGCATCGTCATTGTGAGTAAAGCAAACATGCCTCAGAGTAGGAAACACACCAAAAAGGTTTAACAATTCTCAGTTCACTGCAGCTGGAATTCCTCCTGCCCCTGGCTCTCTGGGACTCTGAGAATGTCTGCGGGAGCTAGTGCATTCTCAGGATTTATATCCTCAACATTCTTCCTGCCCAAAGTCGGCCCACAGAGCCCTGGGCCCATCTTTCCTGCAGAGCTCATGGCACCGGACTTCTCCATGACTGTCTTAGTGTCTAATCCTGCTCCCAGCTCAGCCCAGCGCAGGGCAGGAGCACAATGCACATTTGCTGAGTAAACATTGAACCAATGCCCCAAGCCGATAGCATTGTTGGATCTCTCCGTTTAGTTTTGCAAACCTTCACTTCTCAGGATGAACAATAGTTACAGAAACTGCAGCCACACAGTCTGAGGCCTACTAGGCCTTTCACACTTCCTCACCCTCACTGGGAAATACTCTGAGCAACTCAGAGGGCAAGGACTCTGAGCTTGGGCAGAGAACCATGTGCACTGCTTTTAATAAGCTCTGCCCTCTTGTCACCAGCCTAGAGACACACGCAGCTTTGAGCCAAGCAGGGACCATGCGTCAAGTGTATTTTCCTCTCTTTAGCAGAGTAATCTGCTGAAGCAATTTCTACATGAAGTGAACCTGACCCGGCAGCTGGGGCCTTCCTGGCCTCTCTTTCCTGTGCTGTTCTTTCTCTCTCTCCTCCACACTCAGGCCTGCCGCAGTCTCCCTTTGTTGCTCTCCTTGTTCATCTCGCAGGGCGGCAGGGTGTGAACATAGTGCCTGTGTGGCTCTGGGATGCCATGAGGCAAAACCCCAAGGAAGAACGCTAGGAAGTTTCACATGGATGCAGGGAGAAGACCCCTAGAACTCCAGCCAGTCCGGGCCTTACAGCAGGGCCCGGGTTTTGAGGGATATGCCAAACAGCCTGGATCCTGCAGAGGGGAATGTCCTATTTTCCACCCCTATGATGGGCTGAGCGTGAGCCTGCCCGGCTGCAGTGTTTGTGGCCCCTTGGCTTGCAGTGTGGAAGATGGGGTGGGCTGGCGAGGAGGGTGGAGAGTGGAGAGGCAGGGGACCTGCACAAGTGTCCAGGTGAGAGGGGCTGAGGCTAACTCCAGATGTAACCGGAGTGAAGGCAGGAAGGGGACAGATTCTTCTAGGAGAAGTACTGTCAGGGTGTTCTGCTGGGGCGCAAGGATGGAGGTGTGAGGGTGGCGTTCTGCTTTCAGACTTGAGCAAATGGGTGATGGTGGTGACAGGAGGAGGAGAGGCTGACTTGGAAGAAAGGTTGAACACTTTGGATATGTTAAGAGTAAGACAGCTGGGCGCGGTGGCTCACACCTGTAATCCCAGTACTTTGGGAGGCTGAGGCAGATGGGTCACCCGAGGTCAGGAGTTCAAGGGCAGCCTGGCCAATATGGTGAAACCTTGACTCTACTAAAAATACGAAAAATGAGCCAGACGTGGTGGGGGCGCCTGTAATCCCAGCTGCTTGGGAGGCTGAGGCAGGAGAATTGCTTGAATCTGGGAGGCGGAGGCTGCAGTAAACTGAGATTGAGCCACAGCACTCCAGCCTGGGTGACGAGTGAGACTCCATCTCAACAAGAAAAAGTAAAACACCCTCCTACTTGCTGGTGGGAGTGTAAATTGGTGTCTCTGTTTTGGAGAACTATTTATGAATACCTCTGAGAGCTACCAATGCACCCACTCTGATTCAGATATTTCCCTTCTAGAAATTTATGTTTACCCTGATGATAGAGCCACATCCCGAAAAGTGAAAGGTATACCAGGTTGTTCATTTCATGGTGGCATTGTTTATGTTTAAAAAAAAAAGTTGGAAAGCACTTAGTGTCCTCTATTGGGGGAATGGTAAAGAAAATGATGGTCCAGGTAATCATGAAGTGGAACAGTATACAGCCATAAAACGGAACAAGGAAACTCTGCATACACTGATGTGGGAAGGTCCCTGGGACACAATGTTCAACTGAAAAGCGGAAGTGGCCAGGCGCAGTGGCTCACGCCTGTAATCCCAACACTTCGGGAGGCTGAGGCAGGCGAATCACAAGGTCAGGAGTTGGAGACCAGCCTTGCCAACATAGTGAAACCCTGTCTCTACTAAAAATACAAAAAATTAGCCGGGCGTGGTGGCGGACACCTGTAATCCCAGCTACTTGGGAGGCAGAGGCAGGAGAATTGCTTGAACCCGGGGTGTGGAGGTTGCAGTGAGCCAAGATGGCACCACTGCACTCCAGCCTGGCGAGAGTGAGAGACTGTCTCAAAAAAAAAAAAAAAAAAAGAAAAAGAAAATTCAAAGTGCAAAATGGCATGTAAGGTATGCCAGCATTTGTGGACAAAGAAGGCAAAAAATATTTATTTATATCTGCATAAAAATCTCTCAGAAACTACACAAAGATCTACTCCTAATAGTGGTTCTGTTTTCTGGAGGTAAGTGGAGTAGATGGGGGTAGAGCAATATGGGGAGACTTTTCTATACACCTTTTATACTTTTTAAGCTTTAACCCTATAGATTTACCTGGCTGAATTTTTTTTTTTTTCAATTTTATTTTAGAGTCAGAGTCTTGCTCTGTCATCCAGGCTGGAGTGCAGCGACATGATCATAGCTCACTGAAGGCTTGAACTCCTGGGCTCAAGAGATCCTCCTACCTCACCCTCCCCAGTGGCTGGGACTACAGGTCTGCACCACAACACTAGCCTTAACTGCTGTTGACTTTTAAAAGTCTACTTTGAAACTTAAAGCCCACAATGATGTTTTGGCCTAGGTGGGCTCTGCCTTCCCTTCCCCGTGTATGTCCCCTCGCAAGATGTCTGTGTGTTTGCAAAGGAGTTTACCTGTCCTGAAGGCCACCCCCATTTCCCAGAAGATGAGAGCTAGATCTTCACCCAGACCTTGCTTCCCTATCCATCCCCTCCCATGGTCATTGGTAAGCCTGGCACCAGGCGAGGGTCTCACTTTCTTCATCCGGGGACTTGTCCATCCCCAGAACACTCCTCATTTCACCCCTGTCCTAACAGGCACTCATTCATGAACCACCACAAAGCTTTTCTTCAGTGGGAATGAGCCGTGATCAGGCATCACACCATAGGGTGAGAACCATCTCCTGAAAGGCAACAGGACCCCCAGCCCAAATCTCTCCCACACCCACTGTTCCACAGGGTGATGCCCAGTCTTTGGCCTCAGCTGTCTGACTCAAGAGGTCCCAGCTTGGAGGCGCACAGGCTCATGGACGACCTGGTGGTTCCCCTGGTTTCCCAGGACTGCACAAGCTGCCTGTAGCTTCTCTCAGCTCTGGCCTTGCTTTCTGGCTTGACTGTGGAATATAGTTTCCTCCAAGGCCTAATCTCCCTAAAAAAGCTCTAGATCACTGCCCCTATGGCCTAAGGTGACACCGTTGAAATTGTACTTCCATCCCTGAGGAGTAGTTTCACTCCTTAAACATTCAGTGTTGAAGAGTGATAATATCCCTGTCTGCCTTCTGTTAACGCTCTGGGATTTCTTTCCCTGGAGTTTGACCTCAGCCCAAGATGATTTCCTTTCTCCTTCTCATCTAGGGGTTGGAGGTTGATTCTATGCACAGCTCTTAGGATGACTTGAACCACAGGCACAGCAGAATAGGAGTTTACTCTCCGCAGTTTAGGGCACAAAAAAATCCTAATTTTCTTTTCTTTTTCTCTTTTTTTTTTTGAGACAGAGTCTCGCTCTGTTGCCAGGCTAGAGTGCATAGAGTGCAGTGGCGTGATCTCGGCTCACTGTAACCCACCTCCTGGGTTCAAGCAATTCTCCTGCGCCAGCCTCCCGAGTAGCTGGGACTACAGGCTTGCTACACCACACCCAGCTAATTTTTGTATTTTTAGTAGAGATGGTGTTTCACCATGTTGGCCGGAATGGTCTGGATCTCTTGACCTCGTGATCTACCCGCCTTGGCCTCCCAAAGTGCTGGGACTATAGGCGTGAGCCACCATGTCTGGCTAAAAATCCTAATTAAAAAAAAATTATCTCTTCTTGCTCTCTGGAGTCCCCAGTTACCACCTAGCACCAAAAATTGTATTTAGATTTTGTTGCGTGACACTCTTATTCATTTTAATATGATCTCTCTTACTCTATCTCTCTTCTTCTGTCTCTGTAAACTAGCAGTTACTTCAAAGTTCAAATATCCTATAAGGTCTGTCAGAGGTGTTTCAGCCAGAGTGACTCCAACTTGAACAGGGGTTAGGTAAAATAAGGCTGAGACCTCCTGGCTGCATTCCCAGGAGGTTAGGTGTTCTTAGTCACAGGATGACACAGGAGGTCAGCAGGTCACAAAGATACAGGTCACAAAGAACCTGCTGATAAATAAAACAGGATGCAGTAAAGAAGCTGCCAAAACCCACCAAAACCAAGATGACAATGAAAGTGACCTCTGTTCATCCTCGCTGCTCATTATACATTAATTATAATGTGCTAGCGTACTAAAAGACACTCCCACCAGCGTCATGACAGTTTACAAATGCCATGGCAACGTCAGGAAGTTATCCTCTATAGTCTAAAAAGGAGAGGAAGCCACGTTTCAGGGAAGTCTCCGCCCTTTTCCTGGAAAACTCATGAATAATCCACACTTTGTTTAGCATATGACCAAGAAATAACCCTAAGTATACTCAATTGAGCAGCCCATACTGCTGCTCTACCTATGGAATGGCCATTCTTTTGTTTCTTTATATCTCTAATAAACTTGCTTTCGATCTATAGACTCGTCCTGAATTGTTTTTTGTGCGAGGTATAAGAACCGTCTCCTGGGGTCTGTATCAGGACCCCTTTCCAGTAACAGGTCCACTTTTCCCCCAAATAAGTGGTCTTCCTCCTCCTTCCTCCTTCTGATAGTGGCATCTAGGTCACGGTGAGCCTTACCAAACCTGCCACTGGAGCAGAGACCTCTGGCTTTCTGGGATCTCTTGGTTGAGGTGTCTCTGGGAACCGGCTTCTTTCCTTACAGTATTTGCTGTGGAGGGGTTACAGCTAGCAGCATAACTTGTGTTTCATTTTCCTATCAGGGCAATGCACCGTAATTCCTCGGGAAGCTCAGTCTGGCTCCAGCATTTCCCGTTAATGATGAGCCCTCCACCTGGTTTCTCTGTGCTTGCCAAATCTCAGAAACTCCGTCGCTCTTCTCAGTGGTCCCCAGCTTTGGGGTCTCAGCTCTGCAGACTCTGCCACACCATCTCCTGCCCTGCTCAGGGCAACACCCTGGTGGACAAGGTGACTCTTAATTCTCAGCCACCCCCCCCACCCCCAATAGTGGAAAGTGTGATTGGATATTTATTATTAGTATTTTAAAGACACTGCTGGAGTGCAGTGGCATGACCATAGCTCACTGTGGTTTGCAACTCCTGGGCTCAAGCCATCCCCCTGCCTTAGCCTCCCGAGTAGCTGGGACTACAGTCATACCCAGCTAATTAAAAAAAAAAAAAAAATCTATACAGAGGAGGGAGTCTCAGTATGTTGCCCACTCCGGTCTTGAACTCCTAGCTTCAAATGATTCTCCTGCCTTGGCCTCCCAAAGTGCTGGGGTTACAGATGTGAGCCACTGCACCTGGCCTTGTTATTTTTAATTATAGGGAACATTGATAAAGTCTGTTACATAGTAGCAAGAGTATCCCTAACATGCCTTACCACTCAGAAATAAGATTCTTTGCTGCTGGAGGTGTGTGAAGTTTTTCTCTAGCAGAAGGAGATGTAATTTTTAAAAAAGTCCTTTGACTACAGAGATTTTTATATTGTCTATATACAATATTACTGGGTTTATTAAAATAATTTAATTTAAAATATCTCATTTGATTTATCTCCTACATCTATAGTTGTGTATTTAGTTATGGGACATACATCTAATTGAATTCCCATCTTTTTGTGGTAAAGGTTTTATTTTCAGCATCTCTTCATGTGTCTCATCCTTTCCCACTCTCCATTTTCTCTTTTTAATGCACCATTTTCTGATTCTTATAAATGACACATCCTCCCCCTTTGGCAAGGCAGCATTAGCCAGCAAGCATACCTAATGTTTGTGTGGATAGAAGGCTCAGGAAGAGAACTATTTGTCCCTTTTGAGCTTATGGCTTTCACAAAGTGTCAGCAATTTTTATGATTCAACTTTCAGAAGAGATTTATTAGCTTGGGTCTCTAGGAAAAAATAATTTATAAGACCACTGACAATCATAGCTGTGAAGACATAAAGTAACATAATAAGCACTTATTTTTTATAGCACTTTTTACACATGAGACTACCATGGTATGAGGTTCAATTATGATGACTGATTTATGAACATCATTTCTTGTTTAACGTGGGTAACTTTTTAAAGTATGAACTGGTGAGAATTTCAAATGGTGCATCCAGTTTGGAAAAGAGTCTGACAGGTCCTCAAACAATTTAACATAGAGTTGCCGTAGGAGCCAGCAGTTTCACTCCCAGGTATCTGTCAAGAGAACTGAAAAGAGATGTCCACACAAAACGTATTCACGAATGCTTACAACAGCATTATTCATAACAGCCAGAAGGTGAAAACAACTAATTGTCCATCAGCTGATACATGGATAAATAATGTGTGGTATATCCACGTAGTGGAACATTATTCAGCCATAAAAAGGAATGAAGTACTAACGCTACACCTTGGATGAATCTTGAAAACATTACACTAACTGAAAGAAGCAAGTCACAAAGGACAACATACAATGTGACTCCATTCATAGAAAGTCCAGAACAAGGACATCTATGGAGGCAGGAAGTAGACTAGTGGTTGCTTAGGGTTGGGGGTGGGGTAAAGTGGGAGGGGTAGGGGTGATGGCTAAAGGCTTTCTTTTTGAGATTATGAAATCTTCTAAAATTGACTGTGGTGGTGGTTGCACAACTCTAAATAAACTAAAAATCATTGAATTGTACACTTTAAGTAGGTGAATTGCGTGTACAGTATATGAATTACATCTCAAAGCTATCTTAAAAAAATAAATAAGCTCTGTGCCTCATTTTGCCTCCTACAGTGTTTCGTAAAGTTGTAGTACTAAAAGGGAGATTTAAATTTTAATAGCAACAATGATAATAATAATAAACAGGCTGAGCGCGGTGGCTCAAGCAGGTAATCTCAGCACTTTGGGAGGCCGAGGCAGGTGGATCCCCTGAGGTCAGGAGTTCAAGACCAGCCTGGCCAACATGGTGAAACTCCATCTCTACTAAAAACACAAAAATTAGCCAGGCATGGTGGTGGGCACCTGTATTCTCAGCTACTCAAGAAGCTGGGGCAGGGGAATTGCTTGAACCTTGGAGTGGAGGTTGCAGTGAGCCGAGATCACATCATGGCACTCCAGCCTTGGCGGCAAAAGCATAACTTCATCTCAAAATAATAATAATAATAATAATAATAATAATAATAATAAACAGTTTCTAAGTATTATTCTTAGCAGTCACCTACGCATGGCACTTTGTACAGATGACTCCTGCATGTGTCAGGGTTTTCGTTGCGAGCAATGCAGTCTGATTAGTGTAAATTAGGCAGAAAGGTATTTGATGAAGGGTTTGGGGAGCTCAGAAAATGGACTGGGAAGCTAAGAACCAGGCATAGAAATGAGCAGGAGCTAGAGGAGATTGGGAAGCAGGAGCAGAAATGTCTTGCACCAGGGTCAGAAATGCCTGTGCTTAAAAGTCAGCTGTCTTCGGCATTCGAACCTCGGTGCTCCAGATTCCAGCTCCTGGGTGGTTGGCTTAGCAGGTACCTGCCTCTCAGCCCAAGGAGAACAGAGCTTCCAATTCACAGAGCTTCCAGCCTCCACTCAAGAACAACAGGGATCCAGGTGCTGAAAAGGGACAGGTGCCTCCCACAGAGTCCAGGGAAGCATCAGTTGTGACCACCTCTACCCTTTTAAGAGATTGAAGCCCAGCCTAGCAGGAAACTGAGCTTTGCGGCTTTGAAATCTTGCCCCAGAGTGCTGCTAGAAGAATTGGATTAGACAGGATACCATCGTGTCGCTGACTACTTAGGGGGAAAAAAAAGCTGAGGTAGTGAAAACATTTAATGAAATCCTGAACACCCAGAGTAACCTATTTCTTCTTTGCTCAGTCCCCATTTATGTCTGAGAACTGTGTTCATGCCCCAGATGTTGCAAGAATACTGCAGAAACAAAAGTGTTTGAAATAATTCTTTTTTTTTTTTGAGACGGAGTCTCATGCTGTTGCCCAGGCTGGAGTGCAGTGGCACAATCTCGGCTCACTGCAAGCTCCGCCTCCTGGGTTCACGCCATTCTCCTGCCTCAGCCTCCCAAGTAGCTGGGACTACAGGTGCCTGCCACTAGACCCAGCTTTTTGTATTTTTAGTAGAGATGGGGTTTCACCATGTTAGCCAGGATGATCTCCATCTCTTGAACTTGTGATCTGCCCACCTCGGCCTCCCAAAGTGCTGGGATTACAGGTGTAAGCCACCACTCCTGGCTGAAATCATTCTTATGATCAAGATCAAAATGATAAGGGGTAAACTGTGTTAAAAAACAAACACACACACACACACACAAACTTTGCCTTAAACATAAATGTGTTTCACAAGCTTGGAAGCAGAAAATAATTTTAGGACCTGAGTATTATTAATCAGCCTCTGTGTTTTCAACTGCATCAAGAAATATAGCAAAGATATGCAAACTCTTTGGATTTAAGACATCATTTTTTGTTTTGACATTCTTTCCCAAATCCCACCTAAATGATGGGTGGGACTATTTTCTTTTAAACAGTGAAGTCAGGGTCCTGAGAAGACACTTGAATGGGGCAATCAGAGGAGTGCTTAATCGATGAACTCTTTACAAAGATGTGGGCAGGAAAACCATGACAGATGGAGCAGTTGTGGGAGCTGGAAGCAGCAGGGCACCCCTAGAATCTCCAGCTCCGAGGGGGTGAAGAAGGAGAAGTTCCAGGAAGGAGAGTGGGATGGGAGCTGATGGGGGAGGATGCAGTCACCTGAGGCCATCCTAAGGGGAAGGAGAAGCTGTGGAGTGGGATCCAGGGAAGCCAGGGAGCCCCGTGACACCATCCGTGCAGTCAGCCTCCCAGGAGGTGGAGCAGGGTGACAAGTGCACTCCGAGGGAGGGGCCGCCAGGTAAGTCAGCCGAGGGACCAGCTGCTAAGACTGGGGTCAAGCCTCCTTCAAGTGGGGTTGGACAGGAGGGCAGAAGAGAACAAAAAAGCACTTTACATACTTCTGTATTGAGTTTTTACCAAAGATTGTATTAATTTACATTGTAATTTTAAAATAAAAGTGTAGAAATATTAAATATGACTTGGAAATCATTGAGTTTGAGGATCTCCTGAGAAGTTGATGACCCTTCTTGAGGTAACTAATAACACTTTGGAAGGTGAAACCAGGTTGCTCACTCACTCTAAGAAGGAGCGAGAAGGAGGAGGAAGGAGAGACAGCACTGTGCCCCCTTCTTCCCCTGCAGTTGGGGCAAGAAGATTTCCACGCTCTGGGAGGTGGTGGAAGGAAGCATTCAGTGAGGCCCTTAAAGGCAGTGGCCCTGCCAGCCAGTTGTGATGTTGACAGTGCTCTCCTGCAGGAGGGCGGGAGGCCTATAAAGTATCAAGCACAGTCCTCCACGAGCATCGGGGAGGCAATGAGCTACCCTCTCCTCCAGGGATAAAAACAGACCCTTTCCTCCAGGGATAAACACAGCCAGTTATATTCACCGGCTATGAATTAAATTTTTCACCAGAAGCAGTCTTGCCCTGTACATAGGGATGAAACACACATATACACACACACACACCATCTATGTATTTATATATGCATATATAAAAATTATTATAAAATACATACAACATAAAATACATATACAATACATATACAACAACCATTTCAAAGTGCTCAGTTCACGGGCATCAAGTATATTTGCATTGTTGTGGACTCATCACACCATGCATCTCCACAAATCTTTTCATCTTCCCCAACTGAAATTCTGTGCCCATTAAGCAAAATCTCCCCATTCTCCCCTCCCCCAGCCCCTGGAAACCACCATTCTGTTTTCCGTCTCTATGAATCTGACTATTCTAGGAACCCTGTATAAGTGGAATCATACAGCACTTGTCTTGTTGTGACTGGTTTATCTTACCTAGTATACTGTCTTCAAGGTCCATCCACGATGTAGCATATGTCAGAATGTCCTTTCTATTTTGCCTGAATAATATTCCAGAGTATGGATATGTCATATTTTGTCTTTCTATTTATATGTTGGTGGACACTGGGTTGCATTCACTTTCTGCAAATATAACACATAGACAATGACACACAAACTCCAATATGTGCCAGGGACCCCCACTTGTTAAAGGGTCATCTAGAAAAGAGAAAGATAAAATACATGTGCCAACCTAAGAGAGCAGATGAGAAGCTTCAAGAGGCTTGAGTTGGGCCTCTGTGCATCACAAAGGTGGAGGCTGGGCTGTTGTCTGGGCCCGGGCCCTTGGGTAGTGGTCCCTGAATGACTGGCAGAACAAGCCCATGAAATAGTCTCCACGCAGAAGACAGTCACGTGGAAGTGGCTAACTGGTAGACCAGCCGAGATGAAGACTACTGCAATCCTCGCAGCAGTCCTCAAATGTCCCCATCAAATCAAATGTAATGACCAGGCACAGACTAGGGTGAAAACAGTTGTGGAAATCCATTTGTATGTCTCTTGTAATATATGATTGGATTAACTCATCCCAACTCAATGAACTTCATTATCAAGTTCTCCAGAGGAAAATTCTGTCCTTCAAGTACATTCTGTTTTCACACAATAAGCAAGATGACATTTTGGCATGACTTGTTAAGTTGTAGCAAATGAGTTAACTGTCAGGGTGTAGACAAAGGCAAATAAGTAACTTAGTCATTCGTCCAGTAAAAATTGACCTTAAACAAAGGCTCTCACTGGAGTCTCCTTGTGGCATTTCTCATGAGCACTTGCTTTCATAAGCTTCCCCCTTTGATGTTACTTTGCTAGGCGAAAGTGGGAAAGTGTATTTGGAAACACTGAGTTTCAGAGCTGATAGTCATACTGTATCATTTCAATCAGAAAGGAGTTTTGCAAAAAGGTACTGATTTTTTTGGCCGGGCGCGGTGGCTCAAGCCTGTAATCCCGGCACTTTGGGAGGCCGAGACGGGTGGATCACGAAGTCAGGAGTTCGAGACCATCCTGGCGAACACGGTGAAACCCCGTCTCTACTAAAAAATACAGAAAGCTAGCCGGGCGAGGTGGCAGGCGCCTGTAGTCCCAGCTACTCGGGAGGCTGAGGCAGGAGAATGGCGTAAACCTGGGAGGCAGAGCTTGCAGTGAGCTGAGATCCGGCCACTGCACTCCAGCCAGGGCGACAGAGTGAGACTCCGTCTCAAAAAAAAAAAAAGGTACTGATTTTTTTTTGTTGTTTTTGTTTTTGAGACGGAGTTTGGATCTTGTTTCCCAGGCTGGAGTGCAATGGTGCAATCTTGGCCCACCACAACCTCTGCCTCCTGGGTTTAAGCGATTCTCCTGCCTCAGCCTCCCGAGTAACTGGGACTACAGGCATGTTATACTACACCCAGCTAATTTTTTGTACCTTTAGTAGAGACGGGGTTTCTCCATGTTGGTTGGGTTGGTTTTGAACGCCCGATCTCAGGTGATCTGCCTGCCTTGGCCTTCCAAAGTGCTGGGATTACATGAGTGAGCCACCGTGACTGGGAGGGACCGACTTTTAACAGAGCAGTTATTTAAGCTTGTCCCCTGCGCCTGGGATGGTTGTAGGTGCCTGTCTGCACTCACTGTGCTAATACAGTATAGTCCTCAAATACTGTTGGCCCTTGAACAACACAGATCTGAACTATGCGGGTCCACTTCTCGGATTTTCTTCCACCTCTGCCATCCTTGAGACAGCAAGATCAATTCCTCCTCTTCCTCCTAAGCCTACTCAACCTGAAGGTGATGAGAATGAAGGCCTTGATGATGATCCACTCCCACTTAATGGACAGTAAATATATTTTCTCTTTGTTACGATTTTCTTAATAACATTTTCTTTTCTCTAGCTTACTTTATTGTGGGAACACAGTATATAATAACTACAACATAAAAATATGTGTTAATCAACATTACATTATTCGTAAAGCTTCTGATCAACAGTGGGCTATTAGGAGTTGAGTTTGGGGAGAGTCAAGTTATTCTTGGATTTTCAACTGCAAAGGGAGTCAGTGCCTCTAACCCCAGTGTTGTTAAAGAATCAACTGTAGTTCACCAAGAAAGCTGGGGTTGATCCCATCCCAGCCCCACGCTGCTCTTGGTGGGCACAGAGAGTTTTGAGACCTACCTCTGGCCAGACACAGTTCTAGGTGTGGAAATATTGCAATGAACGAGATCAACCCTCCAAATGCTCACTGTGTCCAGGTGCGGTGGCTCATGCTTATAATTCCAGCTCTTTGGGAGGCCATGGTGGAATGATTGCTTGAGGCCCAGAATTTGAGACCAGCCTGAGCAACATAGCAAAATTCCATCTCTACAAACAAACCGACAAAGTAACAACAAAAAATAATGCTCGCTGTACATAAACCAGCACATAAGTAATATAATTTCATGGGATGATAGTCACTATAGAGAAGATAGGGGTGGTGCAGTGGAATAAGGTGAGATAGGGTTGCGGGGCAGGGCTCTTCTTTGGGGGTGATCAGACGGGTGAAATTTGAACTGAGATATGAGTGATGAGGAGCTGCTGCACAAATATGCTGGATAGAGGGAACAGCAAGAGTTGTGCCCTAGGAAGCTTTGAGTTTCTGTGTTTGTTGTTGTTGTTGTTGTTATTTGTTTTTTTTTTTAGATGGAGTCTCACTCTGTCACCCAGTTTAGAGTGCAGTGGTGTGATCTTGGTTCACTGCAACCTCTGCTGCCCAGGTTCAAGAGATTCTCCTGCCTCAGCCTCCCGAGTAATTGGAATTACAGGTGCGTGCCACCACACTTGGCTAATTTTTTGTATTTTTAGTAGAGACGGGGCTTCACCATGTTGGCCAGGCTGGTCTTGAGCTCCTGACCTCAAGTGATCCACCCTCCTTGGCCTCCCAAAGTGCTGGGATTACAGACGTTAGCCACCGTGTCTGGCCAAGTTTCTGTGTTAACAGGACACAGAGGAAGTCAGCACAGCTGGAACACGGAGGACAATGAGGTGCATGGTACAAGGCTATAGAGAGAAGGGCAGCAGCTAGGTTGTGTAAATGACTGCACATTGCAAGCATTCAGGAGTTTCCTCTTATTGCAGTGGGCAGCCTTGTGGAGTTTTCCTCTGGGAGGAAATCTCATGGATTCACACTGAAGAAGTAACTGGCTGTGTTCTGTGTGATAACAGATGGAAAGGGACTGGAGGGGAAGCAGAGAGTCGGGTTGGGAAGCCTGTGGGACCCCTAGAAGCCACCCCTCCACTAGGTAAACAGTGTGGACCTAAAAGGGACAGCCTGAAGCACAAAGTATGGTTTACAAATATTACTTGAGCCACAATAAGGACGGCTGCCTGGAAGCCTCAGACACAAGTGACCTTGGATATGAACTCCATTTGGCTTTTGTCACAAGGTTTTTAAAGGAACAAAAAGGGAGGAGTCAGGGAGTGGCCTGACACAAACTTCTGTCAGGAATTCTCATTGGTTTTCAGAAATAACATTGATTAGTGATTGGCTATACATTGTTAAGCAACAGGGTGTGGGTTACATTGTCCAGTGAGGCATTATTAGGTTAATTCATAACTACTCTCAGCAATAGCAAGCAGTTTCAGTGGATGAATACATGGCTCAAAAGAGGCATGTAGGATGTGATTGCTGTCTCATTTTAATGCCTATCTGGGCCTAATAATTTGAAAAGGCTCACAGTCCTCAGATAACATTTATTTTCCTTCTTCAACAGCTGTGGGCACTGTTGGAGAAATATAACAGAAAACAAAATCTCCCAACCCAGAAATCCTCTCTACAAACGTAGCAAAGAAAGAAAACACTCTCATTACTGAAAAAAACTTTAAACCAGAAAGTGTTACACACCACAAGCAACCTGCTAAGAGACAGCCAAGACAGAAAGGAATCTCACCTGTTTATGGAGCTAAGCAGACACAGCTCATTCCACACACATTTTCAAGACGGACAGTAACTGTTACCAACTGAGTCAGCTTTTCCCCTAAAGGCAGTGTCGTGAAGCCAATATATGAAACCCAAAGCGAGCGTGAAGCAGCGCAGACTTTATTCAATGACCAAGGAATGGAGAAGCAGGAGCGTGGCCGCAAATCAACTTCTGTCTAGTGAGAGGCAAAGGGGTTAAAATATAGGGTATCTTGGCTGGGCACCCTTGCTCATGCCTGAAACTCCAGCAATTTGGGAGACCAAGGTGGACAGATCACTTGAGATCGTTAGTTCGAGGCTAGCCTGGTCAACATGGCAAAAACCCATCTCTACTAACAATACAAAAAAAAAAAAAAAAAGTAGCTAAGCATGGTAGCTCACACCTGTTATCCCAGCATTGTGGGAGGCTGAGGCAGATGGATGGCCTGAGGTCAGGAGTTTGAGACCAGCCTGGTCAATAAGGTGAAACCCTATCTCTACTAAAAATACAAAAATTAGCCGGGGGGGGGGCGGGGGGATCACAAGGTCAGAGCCTCCTGAGTAGCTGGGACCATAGGCATGCACCACCATGCCTGGCTAATTTTTTGTAGTTTTAGTAGAGATGGTGTTTCACTGTGTTAGCCAGGATGATCTCGATCTCCTGACTTCCTGATCCTCCTGCCTCAGCCTCCCAAAGTGCCGGGATTACAGGCTTGAGTCACCGTATCCAGCCGGTCTTCCTGCTTCTTAAAGATAAGATAGAGAAGATAGGTTAGAGGAGAGTAGAAATTCAGCTATGTCAGGTAGGCATTACACTGGGTGACATAAGTAGTAAGAAAACTTGCCAACACTATTTGTCTCATGCAGTTCGTTCTAACTTTACCTGGTAACTGAGGTGACCCTCTGTATTAGCTAATGGGCTTTATCTAGAGAAAAACAAGTTTCTTACATCTTTGTGATGGGAGGCAGTTTTGCAACTTGGAGGCAGGTGCCCACTAAAGGCAGGCTCTCACCCTCCCACAAACACTGGGAGCTGGAGCCACTGTCTCTCCCTTGATGTTTGCCTTTCAAAGAGATGGCTCCTGGGTCCTTGAGACATGCCTGAGTCATCAAGCTGACAAAAGGCCTATCTGATCTTCAAAAAAAAGTGATATGCATTTGAGAGAGAGGAGAAAGTGCTTATCATTACAAGTTTTCTAAGGTAAATGCTCTGAGAATAAAGAAGCGAAGGAAATCTCTTCCCCCATTTTCAACTGGGAGAATTAAGCCTCTTGTTTTTAAGTTGCATTTGTCCTTACAGTGGCTACTAGGCGTTGGGAACACTGCCCGGGAGCTAGTAAGGACAGTTGGGGTTGGAGGCCATTTGGCGCCAACAGGCTGTTTCTGAGTGTGGATGGAAGTCCAGAGAGAGAGTGGAAGGTGGGGGTCAAAGGGCATGGTGGTGCCCTGCATGGCAGATGGTGGAGAAACTGCACCAGGCAGATGCCTCAGGCTTTCTGAGTCAGGGGAGAGGGTCAGGTGGCCTTTGCAGTTCTGTTTGCTGTTAGCCTGACTGAGTTAACTGCGTGAGTACCTGACTCTCTTTGATCAGTCTACTAGTGGACAACCACATTTCCAGAACACTTTTCACAAGTGATAAAGCAACTAATGCTCTCCCAGGGCTCAATGCCTAGCAGGCTCTGCTCCGAATGTTAACTAACTCACTGCCTGGCAGGCTCTGCTTTCATGTGTTAACTAATTCAACCCTCACTACAGCCCATGAGACAGGAATTGCAGGGAGTATAAAAATGTGTCAGATGTGTTTCCTGGCATTAGTAAAAGAGGATGTGAGGCTAGAGCAAAACTAATGCATGTGCTGAAAGAGCTATGGTGCAAAGAGTACACACAAACCCTGTCTCCCCTTCTCTGTACACTGCTGTGGACACTGTTACAAAGCATGAAAATTAGGCCATAGATGCAAAATGCTTGAAAGGGTGACCCATACCTCAAAAGTTCTAAGTGGCAGCATTTTATTATCGTGGTTATCCTTTAGCCAGTTATATCTTAACAGGTATAAATATTGAAACCTCCTTAGCGAAAATTGTAACAGTGAGCAAATTATGACAGTGGAGGAGATCTGACCTAACCATCTCCTTGCCTTTTAACCTCTAAGCTGTCCTTGGTCATTTTTGGGCATGGGTCAAGGTAACCTTAGGAGAAATTTAGTTTATAGTTTAAATGATAATAGACCTTCCCAAAACTAAGTCATCTTTGTAAAACTAACGAAAGGCCACCAGGTCAAAAGGATGAGAGGGGCCTGAATTCTCCTGAGATGTAGACATAGTTAAACAATCACCAGCCATTATTCTGGAGGTCACAAGATTTGCAACTTTCTGAATTACTCCTATAATTAACATCACTACTGTAGACCCTAAGTTTGGCCTTTTCAGATTCTTTTTCAGACTTTTGTATGTCTGATGACCAGATGACTTCATCTCAACGTGCGACCCGTGCCTGTGGCCCCCACCTAGAAGCAGACTTAGCATATGAGGACCCTTTCCCCCACATCCCTATGATTGCATCTCCAACCAATCAGCAGCATCTGTTCTCTAGCCATCTGCCTACCAAACTATCTTTTAAAAACCCTTGCCTCCACATTTTTGGGGAGGCTGATCTGAGTAGTAATAAAACTCTGGTGTCCTGTTCAGCCAGTTCTATGTGTATAAAGCTCTCCTCTATTGCAACTCTCCTGTCTTGATAAATCAGCTCTATCTGGGCAGTGGGGAAGATGAGCTAATTGGGTGGTTACAATATTACCTCTTCAATGTGACTGAGGTTCTTGAAGGCAGGAAATTGTCGTATAATTTATGTCTCCCATGTCAGAACCTTATATAGAGTAGTTATCAATAATTACTCATAGAAGATGAGAATTACTGGTTCCCTAGAAGTCATTTTCCCATTCCAGGCATGGTGCCTTTTAGGGGACAGAGCTCTGACTGAACTATATATGTCCTCCTTAGCTATTTACTTAGGGTCTTGATTTCTTCTGGAAGCTGTATTTGTCACTTAAATTTTGCTAGATATTACGCATATTACTTAGGTTTTCACACTTTATGGCGTAAATCTGTACCTGGTATTCCCTCTCAATTTTCTAATCTCCTCTGTAACTGCAGTCTATTTATATGTGCTCAGTAAATATTTGTTGAGTCTGATTGACAGTTTTGGGTTAGGATCTGGACTAGCTCAGTGAGGGCAGTTGGATATTTGCCTCCTGGGAGGACATCTGGGATTCACAATCTGGATGCTTGGTGTCATGAGACAATCTCTCTGCCCTGGCTTGCGGGGGCCACCCATGGGTTAAGGCATAAGTAACAATTCCTGACAAGAGTGGAGTCATTAATGTCTGGAGCAGGAAGCTGGGGGGAGTTGTGTTTTTCTCCTGCCTCAACATTTTAGGAGGAGAGAGTCCTTTCTAGGCAGCAGGGTCATCCCTGAGCACCCCTGGTGTGATTTTAGGGTTCTCCAAGGCCCACTGTGGTGCTAATTTCCTGCCACCCTTCCTGAACATCCCACCATTGATATCCTCAGTGTAGAAAACAGAGACAGTAACTTTGACTCCAGGTCACCATTCACATGACAGCTTAAGAGAAAGGGAGAAGGGAGAACTTTCAGTATTTTATCCAAATTCTTTATTTGTCACTCAGCTAGCCCAGATGTCTTCTTAGGAAGCATTGCGAGATATGAAAGAGTGGCATGAGGTGGGAAGCAAATGGTTGGGCGGACATAGCATCTGGCTTTTTTGGGAGGCCCTGCTGGGTTGAGACAAATCTGCAGACAGGAGGAAGAAGGAGACGAAATACACTCGAGTGTTATTCCTCTCCAGATCATGATTCTCCCAGTTTGAATAAGACTTTTTGCTGAGTTTGGAGGAGAGATGCTTGGAAAGGATGATTGAAGGGATTCATTCACCCATTAGATTCCCTACTATTGATTAAGGATATAATGAAGTGATATAAGTCATCCATTAAGCTACTTTTTTAAAAAACATAGTAAATGCAAACTAAATAGAGCCCTCTCCCACCTTAGCCAGTAGAGTGACATCTTAGGTCCTTAGGTCAAGTCTTTTTTGTTGTTGTCGTTCTTTTAGTTTTTAAATTTGGAGGATTAGAGGATTAGGATAACAAAGATGGCACGTATGGGTGAAGGGGATATGGAAGGTGTGGAACGACATTCAGACTTTTTTTCCAGTAGGTTTGTTGGTTTAAAAACACAGTACCTGAAGATAAAATGCTTGGATTCAAATCTTGACTCCATAACTAACTGAGATCTGTCTTCTCTGTTCTTTGTCATCTTCATAAATAAAATGGGGAAAAATAACACTGTCTGTGTCTTAGAGAGAATAAAATAGAACATTTCATATAAAGTGTCTAACACAACTCCTGGCACATAGTCATCAATAGCTTGTTTATTATTGCGCTTGTGAAATTCCATTCACCTGGGATCCATTCAAAGTTGGCTCTGGCTGCCATAATGCCAAGTGAAGTCATTCCAGTTTTGTGGTCTAAATAGCACACACTGCCTTGTCCCTAGGAGAAATCCCAACCCAAATGTTTTGAATTGACCATTTCCACTGAACCATTTATAAGGCAGTTGATCCTTCTTGTCATTAAGATGAGCAAAGCCATTGTTGTGGGCACTTCTCTTCACATTGATGTTCAGTCATTTAGGTCTCTGTGCAGTGGCTGGCAGGTGGCCCTAATGGTGACAGAAATCCCAATGACTACTGTCCTACTGGCTCTGGTTGGAAGCCTTTCTTAGCAATCTTACCATGACTGGCCTCTTGGATCCACTCTGAATTCTCTACTTCTCTTTGCAGTAAAAAGGCATTAACTGATATTTCTCTTTCCAAATTTCTTTGCAATGTTTTCTGTAGAAGAACTGAACATTAAATAAACATTATTTCTAGAACTCAGTTTTCGCAAGAGATAGCATTTCAGTCCCACAAGGGCAATATTTATATCATTGCAACTATGGGGTTTTGGTGGGAAAAGGATGACAACATTTTTCCATTTGGATAGCTGTTTCTTATCTAAACTTATTAAATGGTGAGCAGAACTCTTCATTGTAGACTTTTCCCAACCTGAGTGCCAAAGCAAACACACAGAGTTCGGACCACTGACATGTTGCTGCAGTAGTATAAGCGCAAATAAGTCTGAATGGAGATAACAGACTTGGAAATGGTACTTTCTGTCTCTACTTCATGATCCCTCCCTCTACTGACATGGAAATAGCTCCCGAGGCCTTCCCAGGTCATCCCTGAACTAGGGAGGCATCCCCCGTCAAAACAAACTGAGGACATTGGAGAATTCGCATTTTACATAACAGTATTTTACTCAGATTTATGTGGCTGCTGATGAATTTTCATCAAAAAAGTGTTTTCTGGAATAAAATCCATTAAACCAATTTAATCGCTTAATCAATTTTTATGTAGTGTAGTTAAATCATTTTTATTTTTCTAAAAGTTAATTAATGAAACATTTTCTATTTTTATTTCTGAAAAGTAATTTTCATCAGGATAGATTGTTTTCAATTTAAAGCTTATAATAAAGAGCTGATTAATCAATTAACTTTTGTCCTCTTCAGATTTTACTGAGTATAGCTTCTGCCACTGCAAGTTTTCTTTTATGGCCAGATCCAAAGTTTCCTTTTGTTTTATTTTTCCCCTACCATAGTCAAGTCCAACGTCTCAGACTCAAATTTTGCATATCTAAATTTTGCCAGCAATATTCTTTTTGTTTGTTTGTTTGAGACAATGTCTTACTCTGTCACCCAGACTGGAGTATAGTGGCATGATCATGGCTCACTGCAGCTTTGACCTCCTGGGCTCGGGTGATCTTCCCACCCCAGCCTCCTAGGGAAGCTGGGACTACAGGCACATGCCACCAAACCTAGATAATTCTTTGTATATTTTGTATGGACGGGGTTTTGCCATGTTGCCCAAGCTGGTCTCATATTCCTGGGCTCAAGCAATTCACCCACCTCAGCCTCCCAAAATGCTGGAATTACAGGCGTGAGCCACTGTGCCCAACCAGCAGCAATATTCTTTTTAATCAATTTTTGGTTGGTGACAAAGTGACTATTTCTACCTATAATATTCATTATGGATTGGATAAAACATATTGTCTAATTATTTTGGTGTCATTATATTCAGAATTCCCAGCGTAGTCATCCCTTCACATAGGAATAGAATAATAAAATTGTACATTAAATAAGTGCTGTAAATACGGTGGGTATTTCTAAAGCTAATTTTTAAAAGAAAGGACAATGTATAAGTCTAGAGCTAACTCCTCTGTCATGGACAATCTGAATTAACAGAACAGAGTAGGGGTTAGCAAGCTTTTTCTATAAAGGGACATGTAATAAATATCTCAGGCTTTGCAGTTCATATGTTCTCTGTTGCAACAACTCAATGGTGCTGTTGTAGCACAAAAGCATCCTGGACTATTCATAAACTAATGAGCATGGCTGTGTTGCAATAAAACCTATTTACACAAACAGATGGTGGTCCAGCCTAGATTTGGCCCATGGGCTGTAGTTTGCCAATCCTTGGAACAGATAAATGTTCATTCTATTCTTTATTTAGCAAGAGTATCCTTTAGTTCCCAGGTTGACCATGAACTACCATAAATAGAGAGCTCCTGGAATGTACATTGGAAGTTTTTCTTTCCACCCAGTTTTTCAGGATCACAGCTGTCATACAAAGCTCTGTGTACCAACAGTGCATATATCACCAGGCTCATATACAGTTTTCTTAGAGGAGCTCAACATCCTGTGGACTTAAATTAAGAACGATAAAACCTCTTGGTAGTGGACACAGAGAAGATAACCATTTTCCTGTCTTACTGAAAACAGAAGCAGAACAATCACCCGGACTCATACCACAGGACTAATTACGGATGGAGCATATTAGATGATAAAATAAAAACTAACAGGAAAGCAAAGCATGACACTAGCTTTGGTATTCAGTCATGCTTAGAGTTACTAGCCTCATCTGGGTATAGCAGACAAGCTCTGGCCTTAGGAAAATATTATACTCTGCACTTTGATGACTCCCCTAAAAATAAAACAACTAAAACAATTGTAAAAAGCAAAACCTATTACAAAGAGGGAGTCAAAATTCAACAAGAAATACACTGTGCTTAATAGAGTTGAATTCTTGAATAACACTCTTCTGGCCTCTGAGTGAGAATAAAGGTGGTACTATTTAAGAATGTTTTCAGTTGCACGTAACTGCCTGTATTAGTCCATTTTCACACTGCTATAAAGAAATACCTGAGACTTGGTAATTTATGAAGGAAAAAAGTTTAATTGACTCACAGTTCTTCATGGCTTGGGAAACCTCAGGAAACTTACAATCATGGTGGAAGGGGAAGGAGACACCTCTTTGCAAGGCTGGAGGAGACAGAAAAGCATGTGTGAAGAAGGAACTGTCAGGCATTTATAAAACCATCCGATCTTGTGTGAACTCACTATCATGAGAACAGCATAGGGAAAATCATCCCCATGATCCAGTTACCTCCCTCTCTTGACACATGGGGATTACAGCTGCCTCCCTTGACATGTGGAGATTACAATTCGAGATGAGATTTGGGTGGGGACACAGAGCTAAACCATATCATTCCCCCCCGGCCATTCCCAAATCTCATGCTTTGTCAGATTTCAAAACCAATCATGCCTTCCCAACAGTCCCCCAAAGGATTAATTCATTCTAACATTAACCCAAAAGTCCAAGTTCAAAATCTCATCTGAGGCAAGGCAAGTCCCTTCCACCTAGGAGCCTTTAAAATCAAAAGCAATTTAGTTACTTCCAAGATACAAAGGGGTTACAGGCATTTGGATAAATTGGCCAAAACAAAGGGGCTATGGGCACCACGTAAATCCAAAGTTCAGTGGAGAAGTCATTCAGTCTTAAAGCTCCAAAATGATCACCTTTGACTCCATGTCTCACATCCAGGTCACGCTGGTGCAAGAGGTGGGGTCCCATGGCCTTGGGCAGCTCCACCCCTGTGGTCTTGCAGGGCACAGCCTCCTTCCCGGATGCTTTCACAGGCTGCCATTGAGTGTCTGTGGCTTTTCCAGGTGCATGGTGCAAGCTGTTGGAGGATCTACTATTCTGGGGTCTGGAGGATGGCGGCCATCTTCTCACAGCTCCACTAGGCAGCACCCCAGTGGCAACTCTGTGTGAGTGCTGCAACCCCACATTTCCCTTCTACATTGCCCTAGCAGAAGTTCTTCATGGGAGCTTCACCCTTGCAGTAGACTTCTGCCTGGACATCCAGGTGTTTCCATACATACTCTGAAATCTATGCTCCCAAACCTCAATTTTTGTCTTCTGTGTAGCCACAGGCCCAACACCACGTGGAAGCTACCAAGGCTTGGGGCTTGCACCCTCTGAAGCAATGGCCTGGGCTGTACCTTGGCCCCTTTTAGCCATGGCTAAAGCTGGAGGGGTTGGAACATAGGACACCAAGTCCAGGGGCTGCACAGAGCAGGGGGGCCCTGGGCCTGCCCACAAAACCATTTTTCCCTCTTAGGCCTCCAGGCCTGTGATGGGAGGGGTTGTGGTGAAGGTCTCTGACATGCCCTGGAGACATTTTCCCCATTGTCTTGATGATTAACATTTGACTCCTCGTTAGTTATGCAAATTTGTGCAGCTGGCTTGAGTTTCTCCCAAGAAAATGGTTCTTTATTTTCTACACCATCATCAGGATGTAAATATTCCAAACTTTTGTGCTCTGGCTTCCTTTTTAAACATAAGCTCCTATTTCAGATCATTTCTCTCAAGTTCAAAGTTCCCCAGATCCTAAAGGCAGGGGTAAAATGCTGCCAGTCTCTTTGCTAAAGCATAGCAAGAGTGACATTTGCTCCAGCTCCTAATAAGTTCCTCATTTCCATCAGAGACCACTTCAGACTGAACTTCACTGTCCGCATCTCTATCAACATTTTGGTCAAAACCATTCAACAAGTCTTTAGGAAGTTCCAAACTTTCCCACATCTTCCTGTCTTCTGAGCCCTCCAAACTGTTCCAACTTCTACCTGCTACCCAGTTCAAAAGTTGCTTCCACATTTTTTGATATCTTTACAGCAGTGCTCCACTCTCTGCGGCACCAATTTACTCTGGCTAAAAATGCTGCAAATAGTGCTCACACAGTAGTGCAGAGAGAGGCAATCATTTGTACTAGTTTAAATAGCTCTATATGCCAAGCAAAAACCCAGGTGTTTCCTATCATTTTTTGTTTGTTGGCTTTTGGTCCTTACACTTATTGCCTCATGGTTGCAAAATGGCTGTTTTGTCTCCAGACATTACATCAACATTTGAAGGAGGAAGAAGAGTTAGTGTCTCAGTCACTGACTCTGCTGATAAAACGACAGGAAAAGCTCTCCTAAAAGCCCTCAACAGATTTCTGCTTATGTCTCATTGGTCAGAGCTATCTTACTTGACCACTGATGGTTACAGAGGAGAGTAGTGATGCAGGATTTTTCTCAGTCCCGTTGCTAGTTGGGGACCTCTGACTGGTGATGCTGGAGGCTTTACTTGGAGCACACTACCTGCCACTGGAGGTGCCTTGCCCAATTGGCCCCCCTGGGCCAGGTCTGGCTTGTATACCAGTTCCTGAGTTCTTGTCCCACACCCAAAATGAATGGGGATGTGCTGAGCACTGAAGGGTGAGGGTGGTGGAGAAGAATTTTTTTGACCAAAAAACAGCTTTCAGGGCGGAGGGGACGCAGGGGTGGTCTGTCTACCAGAAGGTGGGAAAGTCCCCTGTGTGGTTGGGTCTGGGGCTTTTTATGGACTCAGAATGGGGAGTACGTGTTGATTGGTTTATGAGTGTGCAAAAAACGTTAAATAAAGCAAAGACACTACTCAAAGGTGGGCATGACAGTGCGGAAAATCAGTTAGGAAAGGACAGGTATGTGTAAAATAGGTGAAGGGTGGGGATCAATCAGAGGAAAGCACACCAAACAGGAAGACAAGTTCTCAATCCCATTCAAGGATTTAACTTGTAGCTTGGCTTTCAGGCTTTAAACTCTCTTCAGCTTGGAGGTGGGGTTTCACCAGGGACCCACCTCATCTGCTTAGGCATTTGACTGCCTCCTCCTGCTCTTAGTAGGAAAGTGAGTGTTTTGTTTTCTCAATTTCTTTTCTCTGTGGATGTAGACAAAGGAGAAAAGGGTAGGGAATAGGGGGGTGTAGTTAGCCTCCCACAGTTTATTATCACTGAAATTGTGCCCTAAAGAATTAAAGAAGCCAGTAACTAAAAGAAATTCTTGAGTTTGCAAGGTAAGAAACAACTTGCTCAAATGCTGAATCTCCCTCTGCTTGTGAGTAAAACTAGCAGAGATCAGTTGGAACCACCATGGTCAACTGGAGTTTGCACACAGTGCGCTTGCTGAAGTCACAACCTGAATTTCTACCATGTGTTTCATATTAATCCCCTGAAATTTTCTCATGGGACCCATGAGGCAGCATGAAGAGAAAACTGTGCAAGCCAGAGGACTTTCTAGGCCTCCCCTTTCCTTTCACCAATCACCTACAATCCCAAAATTCACCCCCTAAACCTTTTCTAGTAAAATTATGCCCTGCCTTAAAGCCATCTCAGGGAGAAAGGTTTGAGCTTGACCCCTGTTGCAATATAAAGCTTTCCCTTTTGTCAAAAACCCAGAGTCATTGCATTGACTTCTAGTGCATCAGGCAGCAATCCCTTTTTGCTTGATAACACCACTTTTCATAAGTACCTGAAACTGGATTCACTAATTATGTCAGCTAATGTTGACATTGACAGAGGCAAACGACTCATTTCTTATTTACAAATCTGCAACTTGACAAGAAAAGCCATTGGCTTGGCTATAACTTTTGAAATGTGCTGCAATCAGCCAGGCATAGTGGCTCATGCCTGTAATCCCAGCACTTTGGGAGGCAGACGTGGGCAGATCACGAGGTCAGGAGATCGAGACCATCCTGGCTAACACGGTGAAACTCCGTCTCTACTAAAAATACAAAAAATTAGCCAGGCGTGGTGGTGGGCACCCGTAGTCCCAGCTACTCAGGAGGCTGAGGCAGGAGAATGGCGTGAATCTGGGAGGTGGAGCTTGCAGTGAGGCAAGTTTGTGCTAGGCAACCGAGCGAGAATCCATCTCAAAAAAAAAAAAAAAAAAAGAAAGAAAGAAATGTGCTGCAATCACAAAATTTCCCAGAACTTTATCTTATATGACTGTTCTCCTCCAGCTCGTGGACAGCTATGTCTGAATCAACAGCAGTCCACAGGGCACTGCCCGAAGTATCAGATGATGTCTAAAATGATTCAGTAGGAGGAGCAGGCATCTGGGAATATACCAAAGGAAATAAAGTCAACACCTAGTAACAATATCTGCACTCCCAAGTTCAATGAAGCATTATTCACAATAGCCAGGATATGGAAACAACTTCTGTCTGTTAACAGATGAATAGATAGAGAATAGATAAAGATTTGGTATACTGTATACACACAATGGGATACTATTCAGTCTTCAAAAAAGCATAAAGGCCAGGTGTGGTGGCTCATATCTTAATCCCAGCACTCTGGGAGACTGAGGTGGGTGGATCACTTGAGCTCAGGAGCTTGAGACCAGCCCAGCCACCATGGTGAAACCCTGTCTCTACGAAAAGTACAAAAGTACAAAAAATCAACTAGGTGTCATGGCATGCACCTGTAGTCCCAACTACCAGGGAGGCTGAGGTGGGCAGATCACTGAAGCCCGGGAGGTCAAGGCTGCAGTGAGCCATGACTGTGCCACGGCATCAGCCTGGGTGACTAAGTGAGATCCCGTTTCAAAAAAAAAAAAAAAAAAAAAAGCAGAGTGGAAACGTGCCACTTGCTACAACATGGATGACTCTGGAAGACGTTATGCTGAATGAAACAAGCCAGATACGGAAAGGAAAATACTGTGTGATCTCACTTATATGTGGAATCTTTTTTGTTTTTTTAAAAAGTGAACATACAGACATAGAGAATACAACAGTGGTTGCCAGGAGTTGAGGAGGAGAGCAGGGAGGAGATGCAGGTCAAGTGATACAAAGCAGCAGATATGTATGATAAACAAGTCTAGAGATCCAATGTACAACATGAGGACTATACTTAAAAACGCCACATTGCACTTGGGATTTTTGCTGAAAGAGTAGACTTCAGGTGTCCTTGCCACCTGAATGAGGTGAGATGATGGATATGTTAATTTTCTTGACTACCATAATCATTTTACTATCTTCATGTCAAAATATCATGCTTACACCTTATATAAATACGTAAAAATTATTATTAAAAAAGAAAGAACAGGCTGAGAATGGTGGCTTATGCCTGTAATTCCAACACTTTGGGAAGCTGAGGTAGGAGGATCGCTTGAGACCAATAGTTCAAGATCAGCCTGGGCAACATAGCAAGACCGTATCTCTACAAAAAATAAAAATAAAAAAATTAGCCAGACATGGTATCATGCACCTGTAGTCCTAGTTACTCTGGAGACTGAGGCAGGAGGATTGTTTGAGCTATGATCATGCCACTGCACTCCAGTTTGGAGGACGGAGCAAGACCCCAACTCTAAAACAACACACACACACACACACACACACAGACACAACCATTTCTCCTGGGTGAAATGGGGGAGATCAGACTATTTTGTTTTATTTTTCAGGAGTCTAAAGCCCATGTGAGCCAACTTAAGAAAATTCTGTTTGTATTTGAGTGTTCTTTATAGGAAAGAAATGGACTTTTCCCTAACCTTAATGAGCCCATTTTACAAATTAAGAGCTCCAAATGCCTGGTTCCAGCCCCCATGATGTAGATGGGTAGCAATGAGGACCAGAAATGCTGGGAAGTGTCCTTGTCATGCAAGGAAAACATGGAACTTCAAGGATCCGTCACGGGATGCAGGGCAGCAGGCTCCACCCCTCTCCCTGTTTTCCAGTAAATGATGTTCAGGGCTCACTTGCCCCCACCAAGGCATGATGTGGGGTTGCAGTTCTGATCCCAGCAGAGACAAGGCTCCTGTCAAACAATTAGTTTTGGCTCAGAGGCAAAAAATGGAAACCTCCTTTCTGTATTTACCCTTCATTCTTTCCTTACCTCATACAGCTGGTTCCAGGTTTGATTGCATCATATGCATAAATAAATAATCTCTTGCTTTCCTGGTTTGGTTTAGTTTTGCTGGAGAGAGGAGTTTATGTGTCCATCCCATGACTAGCTGGCTGGTCAAGAGATTGGAAAGTAGGAATCCTAGTTTAGACCAAGTCTCATCTCAGAAAACCACAGAGTAGAACTGATCCCAAACGTTATCATCCCAATAGCACCTGCCTGACTAATACATCACGCTCTGCTAACCCCACATGTGGTTTGGTTTCCTGGATCTAATTCTGACTGATGGTGTATATTTGTCTGTTCTTTGCTGCTAACAAAGACATACCAGAGACTGGGTAATTTATAAAGAAAAAGAGGCTTAATGGACTTATGTGTTCCACATGGCTGGGGAGGCCTCACAATCATGGTGGAAGGTGAAGGAGGAGCAAAAGCATGTCTTACATGGTGGTTGGCAAAAGAGAGAAGCATGTTCAGAGGAACTCCCCTTTATAAAACCATCAGATCTCATGAGACTTACCCATTATGACAAGAACAGCACCAGAAAGACCCACCCTCATGATTTAATTCACTGGGTCCCTCCCATGACACATGGGAATTATGGGCACTACAATTCAAGATTTGGGTGGGGACACAGCCAACCCATATCAGATGGCTTACTCGATTTCTACATAGAGTCTCTGCTTTTCATTCAACAGTCTTCATTTAGCCACAGATAAACTCTCTCTCTAACTTCCACTGACGGAATAAACACATAAGAAACAGAAGGTGATTACTGGGAAGAAAACTGGCCTGAATCTGAGCTGGGTCAAATGTCTGTGGTCAGTTTGAATGGCTGTTCCTTATGGGAATAATTTACATTCTCAATAAAATTCTCTAGCAATTTTCAGATTGATTTTAATGAGCTTTAAAGGCTTACATAGAAGATCCCTCAGCCGATAGCCTTGGGCGTGGATTAAGGGCTTTTAACCAATCTTGTAACACGTTTAAGCAGATATTCTTTATTGGGTCCAATCTAACTAAAATTATTTTCTTATGTTCTCCCCAGTAACGTGTCATTATTAAGAGAAGTTTGGCTTGCTTAGAGGCCACATTTAGAGGGTCCTGAAATTTTAGTTTCTTTTACACCACTTTCCAGCGTGTTACCCGATCAGTTGTTCATTATTTTTGCTGTTGAATGGAGTGATCATTCCAAGGACCAGAGGCAGGAGGCCCAGGCACAGTGGAAACTCTCTCAAAGACCAGGATCTTTGTGTTGTTCCCTGACATATGCTGAGCACCAGGAATAGTAAATGAATGAAACAAATGGTGAGGCTTTAAAGAGCTGAAGTATTTAAACACTGGGCACAAAGTTGGTGCTTAATCAGTGCTAGATCCTCACCTCTCCCTTGTGCCCAGGTCTACTTGTTACTGCAGTGAAACCACTTGCTGATCCTCAAACAACTAGTTAGTGGCAGAGCCAGGCCTAGGACCCCAGTCTCTACAGCTCCAACTAACCCATTCGCAGGCAGGAGCACTTTGAATGGTCTCTTATTTTAAAAAATTTAAATAAAAATTGTCTATTTATTTAGAGACAGAGTCTTACTCTGTGGCCCAGGCTCGAGTGCAGTGGTACAATCAGAGCTCACTGTAACCTCCACCTCCTGGCCTCAAAAAGCGTTTGAATTACAGGTGCAAGGCACTGTACCTGATCTGAAGGTTCTCTGGAGACAAAGCCACCTCTAAGTCATTGTGGGGCCCCAGACAAGTAATTTTTGAGGAGTCCTTATCTATAGGAACAAAGTGATTTTTAAAATGTATTACAGAATTTACAGGCCCATGTGAGATATGATTTTTCAAATGAAGATTTAGAGTAATGGGTAGAAAAGAGGTACGTGTGTATTTGTTTATTGTTCGGTCAGTGAATGTACAGCTTCTGCCTCATATCCAGGCACCATCTCTTCCTGCTCTTTGTTGTTAAATGTTCCATTCCTGGGTAATTTCACGTCTGCCACCATGGATATGCCATGGCTCCTTGAACCTGCTTCTGTTGAAGCAGGATCTTCCTTCCTGCCCCTGCCCTGTTAGTGCCATAACACCGTGTATTTAAGGCTGGACGCATCACCGCTCCCAACCTGCCTCACCCACTGCGTCACTTGTGATCACTGGCTTCCGGCGACTCTCACCAAGGTTGTTATCGTGCCCCGTTATAATAACTACAAAAGCAAGTCTTACCTATAGGAAAATAAGAATTATAACCTTTTTACTTGTCATGTGAAACTTGCCATTTGCAATTTGTACAGCATAAACATAGAACAGCACATCTTTCAAATGTGGCTTCTCTGGAACTCTGCAGGCCATGCAGGCAGGCTGCACTCCGAGAGTGTGTTCTCTTTGTGTATTCGTCAGACTCTGCCTTTCACACCCGGACATCAGTGGAGAGGATATGCAAGGGCATGGGCTGAGGGAAAAGAACATCTCATTGTCCCAAGGAATGTTCTTTCCTTATCTGGCATGGCTGAAGACCAGCCCCAGAAAGCATGGTGTCACTCCATTGATTGGAGGGAAGAAGGAACATCTCTCAGAAGGGTCCTTAGCTCACACTGCAACACTTTGGAAAGCGCTTGAAAGAGCGAGAACAGCTACCGCTAGAGGACTGCCTGACACAGGGCGCAGAGCCTGCAGAGGGCGTGTGGTGACCATTTCAAGTCAGAGGCAGGGGACACACAGGGAGAAGGATGCCTGCTGCCACGTGTACCCTTGAATGCTATAGAGCAGGGAGGACATCATGGAACACGGGTGGATGGGGGCAGACACACGAGCCCATACACAAGCCCAATAGCTGTCAAGGGCAGTTGGTAGCTCAGAGCACTGAAGTCCTGTGTGCAATGTGAGTCCCTCAAAGGAACACGTCACCACCATTACGGCGGCCCAATCTCCTGTGGTCCTGCTGTTTAATATCAGTGAAAGAAACCCTGTGTCAGTCATCAAGAGTGATTCGACTAGAAGACGGCCCTCCTAGAGCTGTGAGATGCCCCATCAGCCGGAGTCCCAGAGATCCTCAGACATCTGGTTACCCTGCTGCAGCTTGGAGAAGAGTAGAGGGTGGGGAAATGTACTGAAGGGGAGAAACAGCAACCAGGGATCACACAGGTCATGGTCCTGCCCCTCCACCAGTCTCGGGCACCAAGGAGGAACTTAGAAAACTTGGAGGAAAGTGCTCTTGGGTACATCTTGCAGTCTGAGCTGGGGTTCTAATGGCAGTCGCATTGGGAGGCTCCTAGTTTCATGGTCCTAGTTTCATTCAACTCTTCTTGCCTTAGGTTACCCACTGTCTTTGGGCCATTTGGAGATAATATAGAAAAACCTGGTTATGCACATACTTGGAGTTCAGGACCCCTCTGCCAAACTACTGTTTTAATTAAAAAGTGGCCGGGCGCGGTGGCTCACGCTTGTAATCCCAGCACTTTTGGAGGCCGAGGTGGGCAGATCACAAGGTCAGGAGATTGAGACCATCCTGGCCAACATGGTGAAACCCCGTCTCTACTAAAAATACAAAAATTAGCTGAACAAAATGGCACGTGCCTGTAGTCCCAGCTACTCAGGAGGCTGAGGCAGGGGGATTGTTTGAACCAGGGAGTTGGAGGTTGCAGTGAGCTGAGATCGCACCACTGCACTCCAGCCCAGTGACAGAGCAAGACTGTCAAAGAAAAAAAAAAAAAAGTGCAGCAATGTTTGTCTAAAGGGCAGGTGTCCCCCCACCCCTTGATACTGCCATTTTTGTGAAGCATTTGCAGTCCTTTGGAGAACAAGTCTAAAACAGCTTATCAGAAATTAAACTGCAATTCCACATTAACAAGCACTATCTAATTTTCATTTTATTTAAACATTTTTTTTTCTGTTTTCTACAGAGACAGGGTCTCACTATGTGGCCCAGGGCTGGTCATAAACTCCTCCCAAAGTGCTGGGATTACAGGCATGAGCCTCTGCACCTGGCTTAAATTCCTTTCGTGATGCTCGAATCACGTGCCTGGGGAGAAATGGGCTGTCAAATAGGTTTAGGGAGAGCACATTTCCCAGCCAATGCCTCTGCCTGGGCTGGATGTGTCTTTTATCTCGCAGGAATAGGGAAGTTTGCTGATGCTCCTGGTTTTGTGTGAGAGGGTCTTGCCCTGGTCTTGTCTTGGGTAGGGCAAGGGAACACCCCCAGCCTTGAAGGACAGAGACTTGCAGGGAGGAGTGCACCATCCCTGTGGCCAGTCCTGTTTCTGGAAGAATCATGGACCATTAGACATGGATAGAGTCATGGAGATCATCTGGGCCCCAGCAATCCTACTCCCAGGGCTACTCTCACTCATCCTCAATGTCTTGCCTTGACTCCTCCTTTCTTAGTGTGAGTCTATTCTGATCTTTTACGCTGGACCAGGCTTCCGTTGTATACTCAGGACGCTCACTGCTCTTTCCTTCCTAATGTTTATCCCAACTTCAAAGAGATCATTGTGTGCAATAATGGATTAATCCTGACTCCCAGTGAAACTACAGGCTACATGAGGGCGGGCTATGTCTCAGTTGTTTACTGTGGTCACAGAGATTCTGTGCTTGGCATGTAGTAGATTTCCAGTCAAAAGTTGTTGAACAAATTAATGAATGTGGTAGAAAATGTGTGGGTGTTGGAGTCAGACAGACCTAAATTCACCATTTTCTTTCTGGGTGACATTTAGCAAGTAGTTGAACCTTTTTCGGCCTTGGTTTTCTCTCCCTAGAAGATGGGGATAGTGAAACATGGTGCAGACATGTTGAGAGGATTTATGCACCTAGCATGTAGCAACTGCTTAATATTAACTTCCTGCTATCTAGTTTCAGACAGTTTCCCAACCCCTCTTCTTCCTTTCAATACTGCATTTCTTTAAAGAGGAGCTCACAACTCAATGTGCCTGCATCTCTTCCATCTGCTCAGCCTGGCCTCTCCCTCATGCTTCCCTGAGGCCATTCTGCAGCTCACCAGTGACCTCCACCTGCCTCTTCCGGTCTTTGATGAGCTGTACAGACTTGGGAAATGACTGGCCGAGAATGATCTGGGGAGATGCATCTGAGCAGCAAAGGCTTTAAGCCATCAGGACATACTGCCGAAAATACCTCATTCAGCCCCAAACTCCTCACTTTGCAAAACTCTCCCCTTTGGCTTCTGGAACAGCATCTCCTTCTTGCATTGCCCCTCAGACCCCTCCTCTCCTGACTCCTTTCCCTCCCCCACTTTTGGATTTCTGTCCTCTCTCCTCTCCTTATGGATAAAATGTCTCCACTCACAGGGCTGGAATTGTACCTTGATGTATTTGCCTCCCTAAAAGAAAACCTGTTTCTCTACTGACACTTGTGAAACCAAATGAGTGGGGAATTTTCCAACACCAACCAATTTTCCAACTCTTCAGACACCTACTGGGTTTTCCACAACTCAGGTCTAATATTAGCTGCCTGGAGTTAGTGCAAACCCTGCAGGGCTCAGTACCACAAGACTGCCCCCAACTTCAGACGTCAATTGTAAGTAGTAGGTCCCCAGGTTACCCACACTTCTGTCTGGCTTGGCTACAAACCAGAGGTTTCCATGACCCCTTCCTCATGTTTTGCTAGAAAGGCTCACAAAAATCAAGGAAACAGACTTGTTGGTGGGTAGTTCCAAGATGACCGAATAGGAACAGCTCCAGTCTACAGCTCCCAGCATGAGTGATGCAGAAGACGTGTGATTTCTGCATTTGCAACTGAGGTGCCTGGTTCATCTCATGGGGACTTGTTGGACAGTGGGGCAGGACAGTGGGTGCAGCCCACCGAGCATGAGCCCAAACAGGAAGAGGCATCGTCTCACCTGGGAAGTAAAAGGGGTCAGGGAATTCCTGTTCCTAGCCAAGGGAAGTGGTGACAGACGGTACCTGAAAAATCAGGTCACTCCCACCCTAATACTGCGCTTTTCCAAGGGTCTTAGCAAATGGCACACCAGAAGATTATATCCTGTGCCTGGCTCGGAGGGTCCCACGCCCAGGTAGCCTCGCTCATTGCTAGCACAGGAGTCTGAGATCGAACTGCAAGGCAGCAGCGAGACGGGGGTAGGGGTGCCCGCCATTGCTGAAGCTTGAGTCGGTAAACAAAGCAGCCGGGAAGCTGGAACTGGGTGGAGCCCACAGAAGCTCAAGGAGACCTGCCTGCTTCTGTAGACTCCACCTCTGGGGGCAGGGCATAGCTGAACAAAAGGCAGCAGAAACTTCTGCAGACTTAAGTGTCCCTGTCTGACAGCTTTGAAGAGAGTAGTGGTTCTTCCAGCATGGAATTTGAGATCTGAGAATGGACAGACTGCCTCCTCAAGTGGGTCCTTGACCCCTGAATAGCCTAACTGGGAGGCACCCTCCAGTAGGGGCAGACTGACACTTCATATGGCTGGGTACACCTCTGAGACAAAGCTTCCAGAGGAATGATCAGGCAGCAACATTTGCTGTTGAGCAGTATTCGCTGTTCTGCAGCCTCTGCTGCTGATACCCAGGCAAACAGGGTCTGAAGTGGACCTCCACAAACTGCAACAGACCTGCAGCTGAGGGTCCTAACTGTTAGAAGGAAAACTAACAAACAGAAAGGACATCCACACCAAAACCCCATCTGTACATCACCATCATCAAAGACCAAAGGTAAATAAAAGCACAAAGATGGAGAAAAAACAGAACAGAAAAGCTGAAAATTCTAAAAATCTGAGTGCCTCTCACCCTCCAAAGGAAGGCAGCTCCTCATCAGCAATGGAACAAAGCTGGACAGAGAATGACTTTGACGAGTTGAGAGAAGAAGGCTTCAGATGGTCAAACTTCTCCGAGCTAAAGGAGGAAGTTCGAACCCATCGCAAAGAAGCTAAAAACCTTGAAATAAGATTAGATGAATGGCTCACTAGAATAAACAGCGTAGAGAAGTCCTTAAATGGCCTGATGGAGCTGAAAACCATGGCACAAGAACTATGTGATGAATGCACAAGCTTCAGTAGCTGATTCGATCAACTGCAAGAAAGGGTATCAGTGATTGAAGATCAAATGAATGAAGTGAAGTGAGAAGAGAAGTTTAGAGAAAAAAGAGTTAAAAGAACTGAACAAAGCCTCCAAGAAATATGGGACTATGTGAAAAAACCAAATCTACATCCAATTGGTGTACCTGAAAGTGACGGGGAGAATGGAACCAAGTTGGAAAACACTCTGCAGGTTATTATCCAACCTAACAAGGTGGACCAACATTCAAATTCAGGAAATACAGAGAACGCCACAAAGATACTCCTCGAGAAGAGCAAGACACCAAAGTTGAAATGAAGGAAAAAATGTAAAGGGCAGCCAGAGAGAAAGGTCGGGTTACCCACAAAGGGAAGCCCATCAGTCTAACAGCAGATCTCTCAGCAGAAACTCTACAAGCCAGAAGAGACTGGGGGCCAATATTCAACATTCTTAAAGAAAAGAATTTTCAACCCAGAATTTCATATCCAGCCAAACTAAGCTTCATAAGTGAAGGAGAAATAAAATCCTTTACAGACAAGCAAATGCTGAGAGATTTTGTCACCACCAGGCCTGCCCTACAAGAGCTCCTGAAGGAAGCACTAAACATGGAAAGGAACAACTGGTACCAGCCACTGCAAAAACATGCCAAATTGTAAAGACCATCAATGCTAGGAAGAAACTGCATCAATTAATGAGCAAAATAACCAGCTAACATCATAATGACAGGATCAAATTCACACATAACAATATTAACTTTAAATGTAAATGGGCTAAATGCTCCAATTAAAAGACACAGACTGGCAAATTGGATAAAGAGTCAAGACCCATCAGTGTGCTGTATTCAGGAGACCCATCTCATATGCAGAGACACACATAGGCTCAAAACAAAGGGATGGAGGAAGATCTACCAAGCAAATGGAAAACAAAAAATGGCAGGGGTTGCAATCCTAGTCTCTGATAAAACAGACTTTAAACCAACAAAGATTAAAAGAGACACAGAAGGGCATTACATAATGGTAAAGGGAATTCAACAAGAAGAGCTAACTGTCCTAAATATATATGCACCCAATACAGGAGCACTCAGATTCATAAAACAAGTCCTTAGACACCTACAAAGAGACTTAGACTCCCATACAACAATAATGGGAGACTTTAACACCCCATTGTCAACATTAGACAGATTAACGAGACAGAAAGTTAACAAGGATATCCCGGAATTGAACTCAATTCTGCACCAAGCAGACCTAATAGACATCTACAGAACTCTCCACCCCAAATCAACAGAATACACATTCTTCTCAGCACTACATCGCACTTATTCCAAAATTGACCACATAGTTGGAAGTAAAGCACTCCTCAGCAAATGTAAAAGAACGGAAATGGTAATAAACTGTCTCTCAGACCACAGTGCAATCAAACTAGAACTCAGGATTAAGAAACTCACTCAAAACCACTCAACTACATGGAAACTGAACAATCTGCTCCTGAATGACTACTGCATACATAATGAAATGAAGGCAGAAATAAAGATGTTCTTTGAAACCAATGAGAACAAAGACACAACATACCAGAATCTCTGAGACACATTTAAGCAGTGTGTAGAGGGAAATTTATAGCACTAAATGCCCACAAGAGAAAGCAGGAAAGATCTAAAATTGATACCCTAACATCACAGTTAAAAGAACTAGAGAAGCAAGAGGAAACACATTCAAAAGCTAGCAGAAGGCAAGAAATGATGAAGATCAGAGCAGAACTGAAGGAGATAGAGACACAAAAAAACACTTCCAAAAATCAACAAATCCAGGAGCTGGTTTTTTGTAAAGATTGACAACATTGATATTAGCAAGACTAACAAAGAAGAAAAGAGAGAAGAATAAAATAGATGCAATAAAAAATGATAAAGGGCATATCACCACCGATCACATAGAAATACAAACTACCATCAGAGAATACTATAAACACCTCTACACAAATAAACTAGAAAATCTAGAAGAAGTGGATAAATTCCTGGACGCATACACCCTCCAAAGACTAAACAAGGAAGAAGTTGAATCCCTGAATAGACCAATAACAGACTCTGAAATTGAGGCAATAATTAATAGCCTACCAACCAAAAATAGTCCAGGACCAGATGGATTCACAGCCGAATTCTACCAGAGGTACAAGGAGGAGCTGGTACCATTTCTTCTGAAACTATTCCAATCAATAGAAAAAGAGGGAATCCTCCCTAACTCATTTTATGAGGCCAGCATCATCCTGATACCAAAGCCTGGCAGAGACACAATAAAAAAAGAGAATTTTAGCCGGGCGCGGTGGCTCAAGCCTGTAATCCCAGCACTTTGGGAGGCCGAGACGGGCGGATCACGAGGTCAGGAGATTGAGACCATCCTGGCTAACATGGTGAAACCCCATCTCTACTAAAAATACAAAAACTAGCTGGGCGAGGTGGCGGGCGCCTGTAGTCCCAGCTACTCCGGAGGCTGAGGCAGGAGAATGGCGTAAACCCGGAAGGCGGAGCTTGCAGTGAGCTGAGATCCGGCCACTGCACTCCAGTCCGGGCGACAGAGCGAGACACCGCCTCAAAAAAAAAAAAAAAAAAAAAAAAAAAAAAGAGAATTTTAGACCAACATTCCTGATGAACATCAATGCAAAAATCCTCAAGAAAATACTGGCAAACTGAATCCAGCAGCACATCAAAAAACTAATCAAGTGGGCTTCATCCCTGGGATGCAAGGCTGGTTCAACATATGCAAATCAATAAACGTAACCTAGCATATAAACAGAACCAAAGATGAAAACCACCTGATTATCTCAATAGATGCAGAAAAGTCCTTTGACAAAATTCATGCTAAAAACTCTCAATAAATTAGGTATCGATTGGATGTATCTCAAAATAATAAGAGCTATTTATGACAAACCCACAGCCAATATCATACTGAATGGGCAAAAACCGGAAGCATTCCCTTTGAAAACTGGCACAAGACAGGGATGTCCTCTCTCACTGCTCCCATTCAATATAGTGTTGGAAGTTCTGGCCAGGGCAATCAGGCAGGAGAAAGACATAAAGGGTATTCAATTAGGAAAAGAGGAAGTCAAATTGTCCCTGTTTGCAGATGACATGATTGTATATTTAGAAAACCCCATCATCTCAGGCCAAAATCTCCTTAAGCTGATAAGCAACCTCAGCAAAGTCTCAGGACACAAAATCAGTGTGCAAAAATCACAAGCATTCTTATACACCAATAACAGACAAACAGAGAGCCAAATCATGAGTGAACTCCCATTCACAATTGCTTCAAAGAGAATAAAATACCTAGGAATCCAACTTACAAGGGATGTAAAGGACCTCTTCAAGGAGAACTACAAACCACTGCTCAACGAAATAAAAGAGGACACAAACAAATGGAAGAACATTCCATGCTCATGGATAGGAAGAATCAATATCATGAAAATGGCCATACTGCCCAATGTAATTTATAGATTCATTTGCCATCCCCATCAAGCTACCAATGACTTTCTTCACAGAATTGGAAAAAAACTACTTTAAAGTTCATATGGAATCAAAAAAGAGCCTGCATTGCCAACACAATCCTAAGCCAAAAGAACAAAGCTGGAGGCATTACGCTATCTGACTTCAAACTATACTGCAAGGCTGCAGTAACCAAAACAGCATGGTATTGGTACCAAAACAGAGATATAGACCAATAGAACAGAACAGAGCCCTCAGAAATAACACCACACATCTACAACCATCTGATCTTTGACAAACCTGACAAAAACAAGAAATAGGGAAAGGATTCCCTATTTAATAAATGGTGCTGGGAAAACTGGCTAGTCATAAGCTGTAAGGATCCCTTCCTTACACCTTATACAAAAATTAATTCAAGATGGATTAAAGACTTAAATGTTAGACCTAAAACCATAAAAACCCTAGAAGAAAACCTAAGCAATAGCATTCAGGACATAGGCATGGGGAAGGACTTCATGTCTAAAACACTGAAAGCAATG
>NC_045434.1:17744061-17763518 GCF_002776525.5 Piliocolobus tephrosceles
GGGGAGGGATAGCATTAGGAGAAATACCTAATGTAAATGACAAGTTATTGGGTGCAGCACACCAACATGGCACATGTATACATATGCAACAAACCTGCACGTTTGTGCACATGTACCCTAGAACTTAAAGTATATTAAATTAAAAAAAAAAAAAAAAATTTCCTTATTTAAAAAAAATCCAAATCCTGGCATTGTCCAGAAAAATTTAACAAGTTTATTTATAATTATCATAAAGTTGAATTGCTGAAACTTGTTGGCTGAAACATTTTGATTTGCATTAATGCTTTGATTTGCATTAATTGCATTTATATTAAAAATTCACACACAAATAAAAATGGAAAAACTGCCAAAAAAAAAAAAATCAAGGAAACATTTTATTTACATTTACTGGTTAATTATAAGGAATACAAATGAACAGCCAGGAAGAAGAGACACAAAGAGTGAGGTCCACAAGGGTCCTTTTTAAGAGACAGGGTCTCACTCTGTCATCCAGGCTGGAGTGCAGTGGTGTGAGCATAGCTCACTACAGCCTCAAACTTCTGGGCTCAAGTGATCCTTCTGCCCCAGCCTCCAGAATAGCTAGGACTACCAGTGCATACCACCACACCCAGGTAGTTTTACTTTTTGCACAGATGGGGGTCTTGCTATGTTGCCTAGGCTGGTCTCAAACTCCTGGTGTCAAACTATCTTCCTGCCTCAGTTTTCCAGAGCACTTGGGTTATAAATGTGGGCCACTGCACCTGGCCCCCGATCTTGATGGGGAGCAGGTCTCTGCGTGTGTGTCAACCCCAGCTCCTTGAGAGTGCGGCCTGAAGTCCTTGGTCCCGGAGGCTCAGCAGGAAATATGACAGTGACCGCATAAGCTTGTGAGAACCTGTGGCCAGGCAGCAGCAGCCGTTTGGCCAGGTCTTGTCTCCTGCAGCCCTCCTGCCCAGTCCCTGGGCCTGCTTGTATTCCCCCACACACCCCACTCATGCTCTCCCTCTTGTTGGTGAGTGTCACTCAAGCCTCTGCCTCAGAAAAGCCCTTCTGCAGCTTCCAAGTCTGACCAACTCCTCCTCCAGGTGCAGGTCCAGCGATCTCTCTCCCTTGCCCCTCCCCAGCTTGCACAGGTGAATGCTTTCTGCATCCTGAAGGCATTTTGTTTGTGTCTTTTAATCTGGCTGTGCTATTGTTGGTGTTTAACAGTCTCCCCAGCTACACTGGAAGCTATCAAAAGGTACTTTTCACTTGCTCGTGTGTTTTCCCCAGTGTCTATCAGAGGCCTTTGCACAGGGTAGGCACCAAATGGCTGTTGGGAGCAGCTGAAGGTCACACATCCCATGAGCGGGCAGCAGGGTCAGAAGTGGCCCCCGTGTTGCCTGAGCAAGACTCTCCCCTGCCCTGTGCCCTCCGCACCTCCGGCCTGCATGTCCCTGTGGCCTCTTAGGGGCACATCTCCCGGGGCTGGGTCAGGAGGCCTGGGCGGTTGGCCTTAAGCTGTCACACACCTAGGGAGATGCTCCTGTTTCTGGGAACCTTGGCCCCCACTCCTGCGAACTTCGGTAAATGTGTAACTCGACCCTGCACCGGCTCACTCTGTTCAGCAGTGAAACTGTGCATCGATCACTAAGACTTCCTGGAAGAGGTCCCAGCGTGAGTGTCCCTTCTGGCGTCTGTCCTTCTGGCCAGCCTGTGGTCTGGCCACGTGATATAACCCCCCTCCAGCCTGTGCACAGGCAGCCTGGGAACGGCTTCATCCCCACCCCTCCGATATAAATAGGGCCTCGTGACCCGGCCAGGGGAAGAAGCTGCCATTGTTCTGGGTACTACAGCAGAAGGTAAGCCGGGGGCCCCCTCAGCTCCTTCTCGGCCTTATCCCTCTCAGATGTAACTGAGCTGTGGGCTGGGAGGAGAAGGCCGGGAGGGGCACTGGTGATGCTGAAGCATCTCTCCCCTCCCATAAGACCAGTCATCTGGACGCAGGCTTCCCCCACTCAGTACCCACCCAGGGTCTTACAGGAGGAGCTGCTCCTCCTTAGCAATAGGACAAGATGGTCAGGTCTTCCTGCTTCCGCTGAGAAGAGTTAGGGTCCTCAGGGACGGAGCAGACTGGCACAGGAGCAGAGCCATCATGCTCGAGAGTCCACCAGGTCCTCTTGCCATCAGGAGGAACAGCAGGGCTTGTACAGGAAGTGGGGCCTCAGGGAAGGGCTGAGCTCGGTCAGTCCCCAGCTGGGATCCCCAGAGTGGTCACCCCACCCCTCCCTTGAGACAGATTCCCTGACTATGTGTCATCAGGCTGGTCACCGTCTCTCTGAACCTCGATTTGCTCACCTGTAAAGTGGGACTAGTAACGATGCCTGGGCTCCCTCTCTCAGGGGCTCTGGTACAGCTGAAGAGAACTAATATAACATGAAAGTACTTTCGAAGGTTTGGGATAAGCTAAAAGGCAGATTCCAATTTTATTTCAGGGCAGCGTAGATTGGTGCTTAAACTTGTGGTGACAGAGTCAGAGGGCCTGGTTCTGAGTCCTAGTTCTGTCTCTTCCCAGCTGTGTGACTTTGAACAAGTCACTGGACCTCTTTGTTCCTCTGAAAAACAGCAGGAACCAATTCATTAACTGCTTCTCCAGGATGCATTAGGTCCCAGGGACTGTCCTGGGAATGTGGGCTGTATTAGGAAACAGTGGGAACCCTGCACCAGGGCTCACATTCACGTCAGGGCAAACAGACAAAGACGCTGGACAGCACAAGTGCATAACTACATGGTACAGAGGGTTATAAGGAGGGAAAAGGGGAGCCGGATGAGAGAGTTGAGAGTGCCCGGTGTGGTGGGGAAAGCTGCAGGGTGAAATACGGCATCAAGGAAACCTCAGGGAAGGTGAGGACTATGATGAGGTCAGAGGGGTTGATATAAGAATGGTGCCCTGCAAATGACAGGCACCACGGGAGCGTGAGCCGTCATCTTCACCTTTAGCATTCAGCCTGGGGTAAGTAGGGAGACATAGAAGGGGCAGGTGCTGGCGAAGAGGCAGGGGCAGGAGGGGAGAAGGCAGAGGGGCGCTCCGGGCAAGGGTGTCAGGCCCGCCACCCCAGAGTACCATTACTCCCAGGACGCGGCTGCGTGCAGACCTGGAACCAGCCTAGGAAGCAACCACAGATCACAATTGAGAACAAACGACAGTCTCTGCCTTAAAATTGGCCCATGGAGTTGCGTCTCTGGAGATGGTACCTGCGCAGGAGCAGCACAGTGAGTGGGCTGCATCGACCAGCACCATCCAAACCCCGAACAGTTGGCGCTTGCCAGGCAGGACTTCCAGCAGTCGGTTCCCACAGGTTTCCCCTGGTGACCTGATTTGATGTGACTGTCTAGATTAGGTGTGAACTGGTGGCTTAGGCTTCTCTGCACAGAAAGGCCTGCAAGCAGCAGGGAGAGTTTTCTGTTCTGTTTTTCCATGTCATGTGGCTCTTCCTGAGAACAGCGGATGGAGTCAAATGCAAGGGGAGTGGGGTGAGGTGGTAGCTGAGGTCAGAAGTCAAAGTCTCTTTGGCATTTGAATGACTGAAGCAGAACGAAACACACCAGGTACTTCAGCAGTTGCACCGTGTTGAGGGCAGGTGCTGGTTACCGGTCTGGGTGGGGGAAGCCAGCTGCCAATGTAAGAATAATGACTGGGTGTGCTTAGGTGAAGCCGAAAAATCTAGGCATCAAGGTGGCCTCGAGTCAGTGATGACCTGCTACAGCACCAAGGAAGCCTGGCGTAGCCCTGGGGGGACAGAAAAGGCTAAGAAGTGACGATATTGCAGTACACTCCCTCCACAAGAAATGAGTGAGGTGTGGTGCAAACTGTTAGAATTGAATGATTCAGTAGAACAAACATTCATCCTGTCACTCAAGGAGAGTCAGATGAAATGAATTAGCAGATGAAATGAATTAGCCAGATAAAATGCATTAGCAGGGCCAGCCCAGGAACCTTGTCTTCTGGGGTCTCAGGGTCGTTTTCATTTGCAGCAGCTGAGGCTGAAGCCCAGTTGCAAGGCCTTTGCGAGAACATGGCACCGGACCCATGTCTAAGGCAGGGGCGGGGGTTCTAAACCCTGCTTACATATCAGAGTCACTGGAGAAGTTTTTTTTTTTAATTTTTATTTTTTTTAATCTAAGGAATCCAAGAATCAGTGGCAAGCCATGCTAGGTGTGCATGCCTTTGGGGCTCTGCAGGGGATAGCGCTATGCAGGGATGGTTGAGAGCTGGTTTTGGGGTCGAGACACATGGAAAATACTTGGGCTTTGGGTTGAGCCTGTGGTGCTCAATCCTGGCTGCATATTAGGACCACAGGGAGATGAGAAAACCATTCCCAGCCCTCACCCTAGGGCCCTTGAGTGAGCATCTCAGGGGTCTAGGAGACCTCCACAAAGACCTACTGATTGGCACGTATGCGTTTTTCTAGGAGAGAACTTACAGCCACAGGCAGGAGCATGTCTTAGTCCGCTTGGGCTGCTATAAGTACCACAGACCGGGAGGCTTCAACAACAGAAATGCATTATCTCACAGTTCTGGAAGCTAGAAGCCCAGGAGCAAGCCATTGGCAGAGCTGATTTCCTCTGGGGCCTCTATATTTGGCTTGTAGATGGCCATCTTCTCTCTCTGTCCTCACACGGGCTTCACTCTGTGTGTGTCTGTGTCCTCGTCTCCCCTTCTCATAAGGACACAGGTCATATTAGATCAGGGCTCACCCTCATGGCCTCATTTTAACTTAATCATCTCTTTAAAGATCCTGTCTCCAAATAATGGTCACATTCTGAGGTCCTGGGGTTGAGGACTTCAACATATGCACTGTGGCCACTGGGGGAGTTAGGACATGATTCAGCCTATATTGGTGCATTTTGCACTTGGATCATGTATGTATTTTCCATGGAGCTTAGAATCCATTTCTTTTCTTCTTTTGTAGACATGAATGGACTTATTCTGGGCTAAATGGTGACAGAGAATATTGAGACAATGAAAAGTCTGGTTAGATGTCACTTAACGATCAGTTAATAATCACCTTTCACCCTTTGCAAAATGATATTTCAGGGTACGCAGAAGCGAGTGCCCCAGTCCGAGATGGCTCCTGCCAGCGTGAGCCTGAGGGCCACCATCCTCTGCCTCCTGGCCTGGGCTGGCCTGGCCGCAGGTGACCGGGTGTACATACACCCCTTCCACCTCGTCATCCACAATGAGAGTACCTGTGAGCAGCTGGCAAAGGCCAATGCTGGGAAGCCCAAAGATCCCACCTTCACACCTGTTCCGATACAGGCCAAGACGTCCCCTGTGGATGAAAAGGCCCTGCAGGAACAGCTAGTGCTGGTCGCTGCAAAACTCGACCCCGAGGACAAGTTGAGGGCCGCGATGGTCGGGATACTGGCCAACTTCTTGGGCTTCCGTATATATGGCATGCACAGTGAGCTATGGGGCGTGGTCCATGGGGCCACCATCCTCTCCCCAACGGCTGTCTTTGGCACCCTGGCCTCTCTCTACCTGGGAGCCTTGGACCACACAGCCGACAGGCTACAGGCAATCCTGGGCGTCCCTTGGAAGGACGAGAACTGCACCTCCCGGCTGGATGCGCACAAGGTCCTCTCTGCCCTGCAGGCTGTACAGGGCCTGCTGGTGGCCCAGGGCAGGGCTGACAGCCAGGGCCAACTGCTGTTGTCCACGGTGGTGGGCCTATTCACAGCCCCAGATCTGCACCTGAAGCAGCCGTTTGTGCAGGGCCTGGCTCTCTATGCCCCTGTGGTCCTCCCACGCTCTCTGGACTTCACAGACCTGGAAGTCGCTGCTGAGAAGATTGACAGGTTCATGCAGGCTGTGACAGGATGGAAGATTAGCAGCCCCCTGACGGGAGCCAGTGCGGACAGCACCCTGGTTTTCAACACCTACGTCCATTTCCAAGGTAAGGCAAACCCCTCTGCCGGCTCTGCCCTAGGACTTAGTTTCCAATGCATAGCTGAGCTCAGCAGGTCAGGCCTTGGAGATGGGCAGGGGCAGCCCTGCGGACATACCTGGTGGCCACCCTCGAGGAGTGGGGAAGTGGCTGCTCCGCTGGGTCCCTGGATGGATGTCCACCTCCCGGACCTGCTGCCCTACTATGTGCACGACTACACTACATCCTTTCTTACATCATTTAATCCCCTTATGATGTGATGCAGAGGTATTTGTCCCTTTGTTTACCGGTAAAGAAATAGAGACTTGGAGAAACAAAGTGCCTTGCTCAAGATGGCACAGCCACCAGTGGGGGTCCTGGGATTTCAAACCCCATCTCCTGGCCCCACAGCCCAGCTCTACGCTCAGAGGGTACAGGTTATTGTCTCTGGAGACGGTCAGGCGCTGGGGTCCCTGGCCTATGCAGAAATAAGCAATTGGCTTGCTTAAATCCCTTTCATGTTAGGAGGGGCATTACTGAAAACCCGTACTACAAAGATTGTTGATTTTTTGTTCTTTTTTTTTTTTTTTTTTTTTAATTGAGACAGGGTCTCGCTCTGTCCCCCAGGCTGAAGTGCAGTGGCGCAATCATTGCTCACTGTATCCTTGAACTCCTGGCTGCAAGCGATCCTCCCACCTCAGCCTTCCAAAGTGTTGTGATTACAGGCATGAGCCACTGCACCCAGCCAAAGATTGCTTAAAGCATTCTTTTAACAAATACTCATTGAGGATTTGCGACTTGTAAGACCTTAAGCCTGGCATCTCAGAGGAGGCCGGATGAGGGTTGTATAGGCCCTGACTCCAGGCTTTTAAAGGTCAATGGGCAAACACCTAGGATATGGAGCTGCAGGGAAACGTGCTCCACAAGGTCCTCAGGGAGGGCTCGGAGCCCGCAGAGGACAGAGGTCACTGGGGAGTGGAGAGCAGGCCTCACCTGGCAGTGAGGGGAACAGGGCTGGTGAAGCCAGGAGCAAGCATGATAAGCCCAGCCTGCAGAGTTTGGGGCAAGGAACGAGGATGGGGTGTTTGGCTTGGCATGAGTGTTGAACCAGAAAATGGGCCTGGGGAGGGCAGAGCTGGAGACACTTTGAATGCCATGCCAGGTAGGTGTGGGAATGGGGACGCGTTCGTTCAGAGGTCATCCCAGAAGCCTGCCGTGTGTGGACTGGAGGCAGGGAGGGTTGTTTGAAGGTTACACAAGAGTCCGGGCACACAGTCACGGGAACACACGCTCAGGGAGCAGCTTGGCGAATCCATGGGCGGGGTGGGGCTGAGGGGTGTGTCTGAGAGGCATTGATGAGGCTCCGTCAAGATGTGTAACCTCATGAGGGACAGAGAGCCAGGCGGGCGGTGAAAGACAGGACTGTGGAGAAACAGGTTCAGTGGCGTGTGGTGATTTTCTTACCATGACAACATCCTTGAGGTCTCTCCCTTCGGGTTCAGGGGAGGTGATAGATGGAGAATTGCTCAGCCCTGGCACTGACTGGTCACAGGGGCAGAGGCCAGCCTGAGGGTTACCCGGTTGAGGGTGGCAGCACGCTGTGCAGGGCAGAGCGGGGACACATGGGCTCAGCCTGCTGAACCTAGGAGGAGTGCTGGGAGGAGCGCTCACTGAGAAGGAGGGTCCTGCAGAAGGCAAAGGCAAGAAAGCCAGTGGCATCTGAAATGGGTCTCCCTTCGAAAGAGAGCCCATCCACCTGACCCAGACCTCAGAGCCAGGCCATGAGGAAGAGGAGAAAGAAGAAAAAAAACAGTGACATCGGGACTCAAAGGAAGCCCGGCATCCTCGCTGGCCTCCACCACATGCTGCCCTGACCCTGCCCCACTTCCTAACCTTTGCTGGTCTCAGTGTCCATCAAAGGAGACAGCCCCTTCCTGCCCACATGGCCTGTCCAGTGAGGAGACCGGGGGTGTCTCGGGACCTCTAGATTCCCCTTTAGCAATGATGTTCTATGTACATGACCTCAGCAGGCAGCTAGATGTGTCCCACTAGAGAGGACCTGAGGATCTAGGGCCTGATGGGCTCCAGGGCACCCTTTGCCCAGCACCTGCTGTGCTGCTGAGCATGGGACGCTGGCCCTGGCAGTTTCCACGATGCCAGCTGACTTGAGCTCGAGAGATTTAGCTAGCCTTCGGATGAGAATGGTGAGCTGTGTGTGTGTCAGATGAGCAGAGGGAAGAGGGCAGCCACTCTCATGTCAAATTCCAACGTCTTTTGGGGGGCAGCTTCCCTTTTTTGGTTTAGTTTGTTGGAAGAAAAGAATAGTCCCTTTCCCCCCTCTAAACTAAAAGCCTCGCCAGCCTGGGTGGGCAGCACCGAGGTCCCTGCAGGGAACGTGCAAGGAGAATCTTGCAGTTTCCCGCTTACGTGCCCTCCGAGACTGAGTGCTCCGAGGACTGAGGACGAGGAATATGCCAGGTCTGCCACTGCCTTCTCACAAGACCCAGACCCAGGGGAGGCACAGCCATGCCCAGCTCCCCACCTGCCAGTTCTGTCCTCCCAGCCTCCCTACTTTCCTGCTGGAAGCTCCGATTCAGTACAAAGGGAGACCCCACTGTTTCTGAACCATCTCTACTCAGACTCCCAAGCGCCACGTGCCCAGAGGACTGCTCTGTGACAAACCCATACACAACTTCACCCTCTTCTCCAAAAAACAACCACAAAATGGGCCTTTCAAGGTGAGTGGGAGGACAGCCGAGGGCATCCTGTGATGCACTAGTGTAAGGTCGAGGCAGAGGGTGGGCTGCCGTCATGGAGAGACCCCGCGTAACTGCTTCACACACAAGTTTGTGTCCTTCTCCCATGCCGCGCTCTCCCGAGTTCTCTGTCTTCTCCACGGCCCTGTGAGCGGGGCCAGGGGTGGGGAGAACAGAGGGCTCACCCCTGCCCCCAGAGCCCAGTGTGCAAATCCATTCATCACAGCGAGGTCTTGTGAGTCTCCCCAGTAGCAAGGGCTGCTGAAGAATGGAGCCCTCGTTCCTGGAGCCTGCGTGGCCAGCTCTGTATCCTGTGACTGTGATGGGGGAGGGTGGGGGCCACAGGACAGCCGGCAGGCTCTGCTACGGCTGGGGCTGCACGTGGATTAAAAAGTGAGCATGAGCAGGGGCCTCTAGGAGCAGTGGGATACTGCAGTGGTGGCTGCATGTCATTCTACATGCGTCCAAACCCACAGAATGTAAAACACCAGGACGGAACCCCAAAGAAAACCATCAACTTTGGGTGCTGAGGACGTGTCAATGCAGGTTCATCAACTGCAATAAATGGGCCACTCTGGTGTGAGATGTTGATCATGGGGAAGGCTGTGGGGGGTGGGGGGGGGGGGGGGGGGGGGGGACAGGAGTTACATGGGAACTTTTTGTACTTTCTGCTCGATTTTGCTGTGAATGTAGTCACTCTAAAAAATAGTATCTCTTAAAATTTTTAAAAAGTGAGTGTGTCATATCACAGCCTCTGTGTCAGGACAGATGTAGGTTTGAGTTGACCTGGCAGGTACCAGTGGCGTATGTCCCTTAAGGTGACAGACGCAAACCCCCGGGTCAGTGCCTGGCATGTTATATGTCTTCAGCAGGTGGTGGTTAGGGCTGCCTCAGTGAACTCAAATGGCTGCATTTTGCAGGAAGATTTGAGCTACACTTGGGGTCCTGTGGCCAGGAGAATACAGAGTGGCCTGGGGTGGGCCAGGGAAGGAGGCTGAGGCAGGGAGAGGGGCAGGAACTGGGCCTTCGGTGTCTGCCAGCCCTCGTCCCTGCCCCTGTCCCGGCTGACTCTTCCCTTCCCGTCTCCTGTCTGGATTTCAGGGAAGATGAAGGACTTCTCCCTGCTGGCTGAGCCCCAGGAGTTCTGGGTGGACAACAGCACCTCAGTGTCTGTCCCCATGCTGTCTGGTGTGGGCACCTTCCAGCACTGGAGCGACGCCCAGGACAACTTCTCGGTGACTCAAGTGCCCTTCACTGAGAGTGCCTGCTTGCTGCTGATCCAGCCTCACTATGCTTCTGACCTGGACAAGGTGGAGGGCCTTACTTTCCAGCAAAACTCCCTCAACTGGATGAAGAAACTGTCTCCCCGGTAGGAGCCTCCTGGTCTCCCCTGGAACGTGGGAGCCGAGCTGTCCTTCTGCCCAGGCTGGGGGTGGGGTAGGGAGTAGACACACATGAGCTGAGCCTTGGGTGCAGAGCAGGGCAGGGCCGCAGTGGCATGGGGCTGGGCAGGCGACCTGTGTGTCTGTCCACCAGCTCTCCACCCACCCAGCACCCAGCTCTCCAGTTAGTGTCTGTCTTTCAGGTGCAGGCAAGGTAAAGGAGGGGAGGAAGATGCCTTTTCTATGCTTACATTTGCCTGGTGGTTTTGGAGGGAGAGAATACATCGCAATCCGCCCTCTGAGAGAGGAACTTTTTGGGCGCACACCTGACATACAGCACATCTCTGGCATCCAACAGCTTCTTGGAAATGACTTGCCAGGAGGGTTTGGACTCATGTGAGCGGAAGTGGGGCCTTCTCAGGGAGCGCGCCTTGACTCCAGAACGCCCTTGCTGGCGGCTGGCGGCTGGGTGGGGACAGGTGTCGTTAGCACCTCTTTCCTGCTGCAATTTCCTTCCATAGAGCCTTAGACTCAACCTACACATCCCCCGAGATCATCGAGGCCTGGAAATCTGATCCCAGAGGCAGGCAGGCATTGAGTGACACGATGGCTTCTTGACATCAGCTCTGGATGCTTTTTATGTTTTAAAAGTTATGGTGGTAAAATATACATAACAAAATTTGCCATCGTAACCATTTTCGAGTGCACAGTTCAGTGGCACTAGGCACATTCACACTGTTGTGCAGCCATCACCGCCGTCCATCTCCATTTACCTTCTCATCTTCCCAGACCGAAGCTCTGCCCTGCTGAAACACTGACTCTCCATTTCCCCTTCCCCTGGGCCCCTGGAAAGCACCACGACGTCCTCGAGGTTTACCCATGTTGTAGCACTTCCTTTTGAAGGCTGAATAATATTCGCTTGCATGTGGTTACCACCTTTTGTCTATCCACTCGTCCATCGATGGACACGTGGGTTGCTTTCACCTTTGAGCTGCCGTGACTGGTGCAGCGTACCCTGTAAACATGGGTGTACTGTCAGCTCTTATAAGTGCTTGATACATCACCGGAAATGTCCATGGGCTCTGAAAGATGCCAGAAGATGGAAGAGGCTCTATCCGAAGATCAATCGAGTTGACATAGCAACGTGTCCAGCACGAGTTGAACTGTACCCTCCCGTCTCCCTCCTTTTCATGGGTGTCTTTTCACCAAGAACACTGCTGTTGCAGTAGTAAGACACAGTGCATTATTTAGAGAATAGCATTTTAAAATTACCCAAGTAACACGCCTTCAATGCAGCCAATCTAAAAACAGAATGCACCAAAGGACAACCATTCCTAGGTCCTCATCGCTAAATGTTCTTTGTCCCTGTCATAGTATTTCAAATGACATGAGCGTTTTTTATTGTAGGTTTTGCTGAAATTTTCCCCAAGGTGGGAGGATGATCTAGTTGGGTGGGAGGGCGGCAAACATCCCTGTTGTCAGGGTTGGGTGCAAGGAGCATATCCCCACCTGGCCTCTGGGGGAGCCCTCGCTGTGTGGCCTGGAGCCTTCCTAACTGTGCCTCATCTCCCCAGGGCCATCCGCCTGACCATGCCCCGACTGGTGCTGCGAGGATCTTATGACCTGCAGGACCTGCTTGCCCAGGCTGAGCTGCCCGCCATTCTGGGCACCGAGCTGAACCTGCAAAAACTGAGCACTGACAACCTCAGGGTGGGGAAGGTATGCGCAAGCCCGTGTCTGTGCCTGACCTGGGTTCCGAGTGTTCACAGGGTGGGAGGCATGGATGGGAGGGACACAGAGGAGGCTGTGGGTGGGGCCAGCAGGGCAAGAGGGAGAGGAGAGTAGGGCCAAAGGTGGGAGAGAAGTGGCCAGAGCATTCTGGGGCTTTCCAGGTCCAGAGCAGCAAATCCCTCGCCTGCTCCGCCTCCTCCTGCTGGGGGTGTGTTCCATGGTCCTGCTCTGCCTCCTCCTGCTGGGAGTGTATTCCATGGTCCTGCTCGGCCTTGCCTTGCCTCAGGGTCCTCCACGGGCCCTACAGTGGAGTTGAAACTGGGATGAAGAGAGTGAGCACCCTTGGACCTGGTGCCCTGGGTCCGGCCCCTTCTTCAGGGAAATGCTGAGCAGCAGACAGAATGTCCCCCTGCCATGCGGCACCATGCACATCTGTGGCTACCAAGGATGCGCCTGGATGCTCTGGGCCCTGTGCTCAGTGCTGGGGAGAAAGTGGGAGTTCCTCCCGGGGCCAGTGGGCTGAGTCCTCTGTGCTAAGTTAGCTAAGTCCTGGCACTGGTGGGCCATGGCCAAGGGAGCCAGGAATTCTGCCTGGAACAGCCGGGCGGAACGTGAAGATGGGAGGACGTGAGGGGCGTGGCAGGGAGGAGCCGGTACGTGAGTTTGGCCACTGTGGCCGAGTAAGGGTCATCTACACAGACACACCCTTGCCTACACTGAGGGGCAGGCATACACTGTGCATCCTCCTGGCAGACTGGACAATGTCTCCCTCCAGGACACTGCACATCACAGAGGTCCTGAGCCCTCCCCGGCCCTCTAGCCCTCAGCACCCTGGGTCACCCAGTGCACCCTCAGAATGACCCTGATGTCTGCCGCTTTGCAGGTGCTGAACAGCATTTTTTTTGAACTCGAAGCGGCTGAGAGAGAGCCCACAGAGTCTACCCGACAGCTGAACAGGCCTGAGGTCTTGGAGGTGACCCTGGACCGCCCATTCCTGTTTGCTGTGTATGATCAAAGCGCCACTGCCCTGCACTTCCTGGGCCGCGTGGCCAACCCGCTGAGCCCAGCATGAGGCCAGGGCCCCAGAACACAGCACCTGGCAAGGCCTCTGCCCCTGGCCTTTGAGGCGAAGGCCAGCAGCAGATAGCAACCCTGGACAAACCAGCTATTTGTCACCCCCAGTCTCCCACCTTTTCTTCTAATGAGTCAACTTCGAGCTGGATAGCAGTCGTTTCTCCTTGGTCTAAGTGGTGCTGCATGGAGTGAGCAGTAAGCAACCTGTGGCAGCACAAATGCGCCTCCCAGGTTGCTGGGTTTATTTTAGAGAATGGGGGTGGGGAGGCAAGAACCAGTGTTTAGCGCCGGACCACCGTTCCAAAAAGAATTCCAACCGACCAGCTTGTTTGTGAAACAAAAAAGTGTTCCCTTTTCAAGTTGAGAACAAAAATTGGGTTTTAAAATTAAAGTATACATTTTTGCATTGCCTTCGGTTTGTGTTTAGTGTCTTGAATGTAAGAACATGACCTCTGTGTAGTGTCTATAGTAGCTTAGTTTTTTCCACAGATGCTTGTGATTTTTGAACAACACGTGAAAGATGCAAGCATCTGAATTTCTGTTTGAATGTGGAAACCATAGCTGGTTATTTCTCCCTTGTGTTAGTAATAAACGTCTTGCAACAATAAGCCTCCCAAAATTCTATCTTTCATTTAGCAGCCAAACAGATGTATACAATTTAGCAGATAGACTGTGCAAACGAAAGTGCTTTCCCGGACTTTGGATGGAATTTCCATGGGAGGCCTGAGCCAGTACTTAGCAGTCCTTTGAAGTTTTAGGTGATGCTTTTCTCAGGACACTTCCATTGGTAAGCAGTGGTGGCCATCTGTGTGATGGACAGGGGGTGGGAAGAGGGTGACAGGGAAGGCCCCATACCCCACATGGCACCTGGGAAAGGAGCCAGGCAGACAGGACTTCTTCCGTCCTGGTGACACAGGGCCAGACTGCTGCTGGTATTGTGCTCCGGGAGTGGAAGGTAGAGAAATAAATCTTCACAAATAAATATTTGCAATTTTTCCCTATCTGTTGAGTGCCTCCGCCTGCTCCTCCTCGATGGGATTAGGCCCACAGTTTGGAATCTTGGGGAGAGCCAAGGAGGCGGTAGGCACCCAGCAGGCCCGTGGCCGTCAGCTGATAGCAATGGTGATCCTGTCCTACCTATGTGTGTAAGGCACTCGACCTTCCTCCCTTTCATACATATTGCAATAAATAAGCAACCGTACAATGTGTTAGCTATGGATCAGAACTAAAGTGAAATCTGCCACGGGGATTACAAATCTCGGCTTCTCCCCTCACATTTCCGAGAGTCTTCCCCTGATTTTGAACATATCTCCCTAGCTCGATGTCAAGATGAGGGGATTCTGTCTGCGACAGCCTTTAGTTGCTTCGTCGTAACTCCCCGTCACCAGTTTTATTCAGTTACCTTCCAGTCCCACTCTCAGTGCTTCCTGGCTTGCTCTGCCCTCAAAGTGGGTAGAGCTGGCACACATGGACTCTCCGAAACGGCTGCAGGACGCCAAGTTTCTCGGGAGAACTGGAAGTACAGAGACCAGAAGTGCCTTAAGGTCTCGCTATTCAAAGTGTGGTGCTTGGACCTGCAGTGGCAGCAGCTGCCCTGGGAGCTTGTTAGAAGGCAGCTTCTCACGCCCCTCCTGACCTACAGAGTCAGAGTCTCCAATTTTACGGGAGGTCCAGGCTTGGAAGTTGCTAGTAATGACCTGAGACAGCGCAGCCATGTGCTGGAAAAATAGAGTTTGCAGTAGTAAGACACAGTGCATTATTCAGAGAATAGCATTTTAAAACTACCCAAGTAACACGCCTTCAATGCAAGCCAATCTAAAAACAGAATGCACCAAAGGACAACCATTCCTAGGTCCTCATCGCTAAATGTTCTTTGTCCCTGTCATAGTATTTCAAATGACATGAGCGTTTTTTATTGTAGGTTTTGCTGAAATTTTCCCCAAGGTGGGAGGATGATCTAGTTGGGTGGGAGGGCGGCAAACATCCCTGTTGTCAGGGTTGGGTGCAAGGAGCATATCCCCACCTGGCCTCTGGGGGAGCCCTCGCTGTGTGGCCTGGAGCCTTCCTAACTGTGCCTCATCTAAATTCAAATTTTTAAATTTAAAAATAAATTTAAGTTTGTGACTTTGTTTTAAAAGGCAGCTGGCAGTCAATGAACCACTTTCTTCTACTTAGTGGCAGTTTGGCTTCTGGAAGTTGCTAGGAGTATGAAGTTGCCAACCAGCGCTGTTCTCCCGCTGTTTTCTGTGCACTTGTAAATGGGAAGCTGGGTCAGGATAGATCTCTCAGCTATTAGAAAGATACAAAATACCAACATTTTGCAGGTTACTTAACACACACACACAAAATTCATTCCACAGGTCAGTTTCTCTGAAACATATTTTCACTAAATTCTAAGTGTTCCTGGAATTGCAAGTGCCTGTCTCCTAGACTAGGCAATTACTCAGCAACTACAATCACTGTCAATCCGAGATTTCAGCTGCGCATGAGACCATGGTCAGGGGATGCTTTGAACAGTCTCTGAGGAAATTAGTGAGTTTGAAAAATGGAAAGTTTTTTTACTCTCTTGGCAGTAAAACCTGATGGGGACAGACATCAGGCTGTTTAAGATCCTCAGAAGAAAAAGTTGATAGTGTGAATATTCCTCAATTTGCTGCACAAAGATGTACGTATGATTATAAGGTGTTATTCCAGAAGCCCCTAGGGGTGTTATGGGATATACACTATATGGGCCACTTTACCGTCCTAAAATCTGAAAAATTCCAACTACTGAAACATGGACTGAAGGTTTTGAATAGTGTATGGTGAATGTGAATACCATTCCATGTGATTTTTTTTTTCTAGCAGACTTTAGTTTTTTAGAGCAGTGTTAAGCCCACACCGAAACGGAGAGGAAGATACAGCAATTTCTCATATACCCTCTACTCCCTTCCAGTCTCCCCACCTATTGACATCCCCCACCCAGAGTGGTCCATTTCTTACAACCCACAAACCTACACTGACACATCGTTATTACTCAACGTCCATAGTTTACATTAGGGTTGGCTCTTGGTGTTGTACATTCTCTGGGTTTAGACAATTTTCAGGAGTTTCACTGCCCTGAAAATCCTCTGTGTCCCTCCTATTCATCCCTCCTTCCCTCCTAACCACTGGTAACCACCGATCCTGTTCCCATCTTCTCCATAGCTTTGCCTTTCCCACCCAGGATGTCATACAGTGGAATCATTCAGTATGTGGCCGTTCCAGACTAGCTTCTTTCACTTTAGTAATATGCATTTAAGGTTCCTCCATGTCTTTTCATGATAGCTCATTTCTTTTTTATTGCTAAATAATATGCCATTGTCTGGATGTGTCACAGTTTATTTATTCACCTACTGAAGGACATCTTGGTTGTTTCCAAGTTTGGGCAATTGTGAATAAAGCTGCTATAGACACCCATGTGTGGGTTTTTGTGTGGACATGTTTACCCCACACAATTTTTAAAGTTGCACAATGATCAGAGATGTTCTGAGTGACTCTGATGGACCCATAAACATGTCAGTGACTCTATCACTTCAAGAGAGTAGGGGTCTCAGGGCCCACACCCCTGAACTTGAGTAGTCTCATTCTTCTGTTAAGTTAGCTGGATCCAGGCGAGGAGTTTATGACTAAGTCCTCAAAAGCCAACACAACAGAAACAAAAATTGACAACTGGTACTAAGTAAACTAAAGAGCTTCTGCACAGCAAAAGAAACTACCAACAGAGGAAACAGATGAACTAAAGAATGGGAGAAAATATTAGTAACTATGCATCCAACAAAGGTCTAAGATCTAGAATCCACAAGGAACTTAAACAAATCAACAAAAACAACCCCATTAAAAAGTGGGCAAAGGACATGAATAGACACCTCTCAAAAGAAGACACACAAGTGGCCAACAAATACAAAAAAATGTTCAACATCACTAATGATCAGAGAGATGAAAACCAAAACCACAATGAGATACCGTCTCACACCAGTCAGAATGGCTACTATTAAAAAATCGAAAGAACAGAAGATGCTGGTGAGGTTGAGGAGAAAAGGGAACACACACACACTGTTGCTGGGATTGTAAATTAGTTCAGCCCCTGTAGAAAGCAGTTTGGAGATATCTCAAAGAACAAAAAAATAGCATTACCATTGACCCAGCAATCCCATTACTGCATATACACCCTGAGGAGAACAAACCATTCTACCAAAAAGACACATGCACTCATGTTTACCACAGCACTACTCACAATAGCAAAGACATGGAATCAGTCTAGGTGTCTATCAGTGGTGGACTGGATAAAGAAAATGTACATATACACCATGGAATACTATGCAGCTATAAAAAAGAATGAAATCATGTCATTTGCAGCAACATGGATACAGCCAGAGGCCATTACCCTAAACGAATTAACGCAGGAACAGAAAACCGAACACCACATGTTCTCACTTACAAGGAGGAGCTAAACACTAGGTACACATTGGGCCATAAATATGGGAACAACAGACCTGGAGACTCTAAAAAGGGGAGGAAAAGAGAAAGTCAAGGGTTGGAAAACTATCTACTCGCTACTATGTTCACTATTTGGGTGACGAGTTCCACTGAAGCCCAAATCTCAGCGTCACACAATATATTCATGTAACAAACCTGCACAGGTACACCCTGCAGCTAAAATTAAAAACAGGAAGTTAGGTGGAGAGAGTGTCATCCTTCGAGGCTTGCTTCTACGTTTTGTGAGGTGGCTTCAGGGCAGCCCTTTACATCAGGTTAATTTGGCTCCACTGCTGGGGCCATACTCCCACCCTCCACGTCTTTCCACTCTGGACACACTTTTCTCGGGCCCGTTTTGCTCTGGGGCTTTTTTCTACCTGCTCCTTTCTGGGGGTTCCTTCCTTGGCCTTGACAACCTCTTTACACAGGCAGGCTGGTCAATACCCAGCTCCAAAAGCAAAGCGACAGTCCAGAGACCTCTCTCTTCTCCATTACTCTGCACCCCCAGTTCCAGCCTCTTCAGTGTCCCCAAACTCCACACTGCCTCCTCTCAGGGAATCGGCTGGGCTCTGAATGTTCCTGTGCATCCAGAGACCCTCCATGCGAGACCCTGGGCCATCGCAGGACCCCCCACCTGCCCCTTCTCTCTAGGACCCTGCACTGCCGGCATCCAACACTGGGCAGCGCTGTTTCACACAGTGTCGATTTTCAGTTGTTTAGCATGGGAGGGTCAATCAGGTCCCAACATGCCATCAAGCTGGATTACACAAGAGATTTAAACAGTCAGAATGCCAGTCTGAAGATTAATAATCCCTTTTTTTTTTTTTTTTGAGATGGAATCTTGCTCTGTTGTCCAGGCTGGAGTGCAATGGTGTGATCTCTGCTCGCTGCAATCCCCACCTACCAGATTCAAGCGATCCTCCTGCCTCAGCCTCCCAAGTAGCTGGGAATACAAGTGCCCGCCACCATGCCCAGCTAAGTTTTGTATTTTTAGTAGAGACAGGGTTTCGCCATATTGGCCAGGCTGGTCTCGGAACTCCTGACCTGAGGTAATCTACCCACCTTGGCCTTTCAAAGTGCTGGGATTACAGGTATGAGCCACCACGCCCGGCCAATAATACATTTTAGTTCAAGATTAGTGAGAGCTAAGGAAAAATGAGAATGTTGATTGTTCTGAAATTCAGTCTCCACACGAAAACCAGCTGAGGGTTGAATGGAAAATGGAGAAATTTTCGCAATCAAATGAAGGTAACCCTTCCTTCACTGAACAATTTACAGATGTTCACAGCCATCCAACACGAAGCTTAGTGGCTGATCAAAAGTAGCAGGATATTTTCAGGGCAAACACTGAGACTCACAGGCAGCACCAAGACTGTTTGCACATCTCAAAAGACAAGCAGCGTTTCCCTTAGGGCGCTGAGGCTGAGTCTTACATGGAGAGAGGACTGCCAACTGGCAAAGGCCTGCTTTTCACAAACTGCTGGAACCGACTGGATTGTCTGGCTGCTGATAGGGAGGGAACGATCCACCAGATGTATTCAGATGCTGTGAACAGAGAAAATAACACTGCTTTCAAACGTGGACCCCCCACAGATCTTGTTTAAGAATCTAACAGTTCAGCATCTGCGGTTGATCACTGCTTGTGAGTTCTGAGACATCAACATACGATAGAGATGTCCACGTTGTCAATGACTCAGCCATGCTGGCTCCAATTACTGCACCACCAGAGCTGTTGTTGCTGCTGGAGTGACATCTAGACCCGAGTACCAGAGAGCTTCATGGTTATTTCAAAAGGGCCCTGCAAAGGAAAATCAGCCCTTACCTCCTGCACCACAGTTCCTGAGTGACCGTGCTTTTATTCCATCGCTGGGATCATTAAGCCATGGGCAGCACTGTTTGGTGCCTGTGGGGTTCCCATATGGGCAACTCCATAGAGCAGTTCTAGGGAGCTGCAAGGATTACCTTTATTGATCCCAGATCAGAGACTGGGGAGTTTGTCTGCAGAAGTTCCAAATCCTTTTTTTCTTTCTCTCCTTTCTGGACACGGAACTAAAACTACAGTTCCAGGCCCCACATGCCTGAGCTCCACACACTGGAGTGAGGGGGAAGGATTTTTTTTTTTTTTTTTTTTT
>NC_045434.1:17763618-17873583 GCF_002776525.5 Piliocolobus tephrosceles
CCCGTCTTGGCCTCCCAAAGTGCTGGGATTACAGGCTTGAGCCACCGCGCCCCGCCGAGGGGGAAGGATTTTGTGCTCATCCAAACTGGGGCCACAGCCACAGCCTGGGCGTCCCCGTCACACTCTTCTCTCTTTCTGGTAGGCTGCAGTGGAAGGGGAGTGGGCTGAACGGTGGCCTCCAAAAAGATACGTCCACCTCCCACCCCCGGAGCCTGTGAATGTGAACATATCTGGAAAAGGGTCCTTACAAGTGTCATGAAGCATGGGATCTCAAGATGCGATCATCCCGGATTAACCGGGTGGCTCCTGAATCTGATGACAGTGTCCCTACCATCAGAAGGGGAGAAGGCCACGTGAAGACGGAGGCAGAGACTGGGGTGATGCTGCCGTAACCAAGGAACCTCGAGCCACAAGACGCTGGAGGAGGCCAGGAATCTCCCCTAGAGCCTGCAGGGGGAGACACCATGAGTTTAGACTTCGGCTTCCAAAACTGTGAGAGAATGCGCTTCTGTTGTTTTAAGCCACCACACTTGTGGGAATTTGTTACAGCAGCCCTGGAAATGAACGCAGGAGGTTCCCCCAGGGTGAACTTGGAAGCCGTAGGATGGAGATGGTTGACTTCCAGTCAGCCTGGGTCCCCAAATGACCTACTCACGGCCACCCCAGCAGCATTATAGTAGAACGAAAAAACTTCTCCTGTGGCTGGCACCCTCTTTTAAGTCTATATGTTAGAAAAATGGAAACTAATTACAGGTTTATAGTATATAAGTATTATTTCATCTTTAAGCTTTATTCAATAGTAATTTCTCCAAAGCAAAGCAAATAAAACACGTATCAAAGAAAGGAGAGATGTTCTGGGGGAGCCACGGACAAAGGCTCTGAAGTCTTTCGCTTTTTACCCAAAGATTCTTGTTTCTTTTTCTTTTTGTTTTTTGAGATGGAGTCTCACACCATTGCCCAGGCTGGGTGCAGTGGCACGATCTTGGCTCACTGCAACCTCCGCCTCCTGGGTTCAATTGATTCTCCTGCCTTAGCCTCCTGAGTAGCCGGGACTACAGGTGCGTGCTGCCATGCCCAGCTAATTTTTTATTTTTAGTAGAGACGGGGTTTCACCATGTTGGCCAGGCTGGTCTTGAACTTTTGACCTCAGGTGATCCACCCACCTTGACCTCCCAAAGTTCTGGGATTACAGGCATGTTTCTTAGAAGCAGGAGTTATGGCATCAAGGCTGTCATTGAGCAAGGCAGTGTGCTGAGTCCAGGGCCAGCGTGGGGCTTGACAGGGTCAAAGAAATCAACAACTTACATTCCAATTCTTGACTGTCAACTTCTTTACTGTAGTGCTGATTTTAGGGATGGAGAATGACCTAACAATTAGTAAACCAGGCTCTGGAATTATCTTGCTTGGGTTTCAACCCTACTTATTAGTTATCTTGATGACCTAAGCTCCGTCTCCTCATCTGTAAAATGGGATTAATAATGCTGGAGTTGGAGGGGCTGTTCAGTCATAACCCTCTCCTTCTATGTTCTAAAACAAATGAGAAGGGCAGAGCACTCAGGGAGATGGGGACAAACATTTGGGGTCTATCGATGAAGGCTGGGGTGGAGGAAGTAGCTTACCTCCATGTGGTTACTGAGGTAGCTTTGCACTGGATCGGCTTAGCTAGGCTGGACCTGTGTTCCCCGTGACTCCCTTCCTGGATGGTTTGAGGTTGGCCTTGGTCACAGGAAACAGCTGCAGGTGGCGGGATGGGGTGGCTGCACGCTCACACGCAGCAGGCTGCTGCAGCCTGGGCTCCACTGCAGCTCCCGCACGTTGACCCAGAGCTGCAGGCTCTCCTGCTGGCTTGGGGCAGGAGGCAGGCATGCAACTCCTCCAGCTCCTGTTGAGTCTCTTCCTTCAGCTTCCCCGAATCCTGGGCCAAGTGCATGTGCAGCTTCCTCTGCACATCACCCCATCACTGAACTGGGGAGACCAGGAGGCAGCAAGAGCCAGATGCGGGCTCCATTTATCCTCATGGGTTCCAGTTCATTCTCGCTCCCCCACTGCAAGCCCGTCTTTCCTTCCGATGGCGCCCTCCTGATGGTACCACACCATACCACAGCCCTGCCAGGTGAGCCGGCTCCCACACCAGGGAGGTCAAGCCCTGAGAAGAAAACCCTTCTTTGTCTCTGTCCCATGGTTCTGTCACTGACCAAATTTCCCAACACTGAACTCTAGAACTGGACACTATCCCCCTCCAGGAGCAGGGCCTCCAGTGCCAAGCCCAAAGCAGATGCTCTCTACACAGGGGCCACTGTCCAAGGTCTGTTACCTGCAAACAGAAAGTGGAAGCCACTCTTTGTGGTGGGCTGGGGGCTGCGTGGAAGCCCCTGGGGCTCCACATACACCTGGCTCTTGGTGCTTTCATCGCTAGGATTTCCTCTGACTTCTCTAGCCCTCCTCATCCTGGTGTGTGCTAAAAAACAAGCCTGCTAACTACAGGGCCTGCTCTCACTCCCTACCATTTACTTCCTCTCCCTACGGCTAACCTTTGAACAAAGAAGGGACTGAGATGCACGGGAATGCAAGACTAAGGACTCAACATAGCTGCTTCCAGCTCCTCATCAGGCTGGGAGGGCTGAAGCCACAGCTAAGCAGGGGCTGCACGGTGCTCCATGCTGCCTATGTGAGTTTGAACCAACAAACCAGTCTTGGAGTGCCTCTCCCCAGTGCTTCCAGCTCTTCTCAGGGCAGTCTTCCTTCCTTCTATCCACATCAGCTTGCCAGGAAGGGTGGGACCTGCCGACTCCTAAGGAAGGTGTGTTACCCCTCCAAGGAAAGGAACTCCCACACATTGAAAGGGTTGGTGCTGGCCAGAACCCTTCCCATTGGTGCTAAGAGGGGCATCTGCCTGGAAGGGAACCCATGTCATTACAGGGCATGAGTGATGAGGAGTGCTTTCCTGGTGCGGAATTCCCAAAGAAAAGGAGCACACACTCCCGGGAGACACTTCTTTTATTTAGGAAGGAGGTCTTTCCCACTGGTGCCGGCCCCTGCCAGAGGTTGCGGTGACAGCAGGATCAGAAGCACTGCTCTCACACACAGTGCGAGTGGAGGACGGCCTCCGGCAGCCTCTTTGGAAAGCCCAGGAGTTCTCTTTATTTCAGAGAAGGGCGTTCCTATACAGGACATCACTCCACTACAGTCGTCACTTCCAACTGCAGGCTCAGGGAGACAACTCTTGACATTCATAGGTATGTATTTACTTTAATCATATTTTAGAAATCAGCTCTTCCACACTAAGATTTACAATAAAAATAAAATAATTTGTTCTGTAAACTATAGTAGAAAGTTTCAAACGTCTTAAAAACTATCTTCCATACAATGGAAAAAGGCTTTTGTGTTCTTTTTGGGCAAAGGAAGACCCAAATACGCTGAGAAGACGCATGGGCGTGTTGCTGGAGTAATGCTGGAAGCACTTCTTTGCTATGGACGGTTGCTAAGAGAACAGAGTCACTTTCTCCCCTTCAGCCTGGAAGTCCAACTCTTCTCTTGCTTAAGAATCTAACCTTGAGATCTTCCAAGATGCTTAAGGCTGCTCTGCTGTTGCCTGGTCCTTGGCAGCAGCAACAAGCTCTGCGAGAGCTGGGAAGCTTTTTATGTCACTTGCTTGCAGTCCCAACTTTTGTATCTGTAAAGGCCATGAGAATGAATTATGTTACTGCAATTCAAGCTGAATGTGGGGGCGGGGGAAGAAAGAAAATCTTCATCCTCTACTAAACCAGAAGACAGTTCCCTGAAGACTTGTAGGATATTTTTTCCTCTAGAGCAAAGGATTTACTTCTTGTAAAATGTGAGGTTTTTGGGGTCAAACACTTAGCATTCTAAGAAGCCAGTAGGTTAATTTATCTTAGTCCAACAAATCAGACAGAATAAGAGCCCCTTTTGTGGGCCTAAAAAACACCAGAAAAGAAAATCCACACTAGGGAAATAAAAAAGTGAACTATTTTTTAAGTTGAGAATTTTCAAAAAAGTACTGGCCTGTGCTCTTAGTTTCTTAACATATTGCCAAAAACCTTTTAGAATCAGATGAGTTGAAAACACTTTGCTTGGCACAGCAACTACTGTGGATTATTTTGGTCACCGAGACATGGCACACTATGTTCCCACTTTTGTTTAAAAATGACAATAACAACACACATACACGTATACATCCATACACACACACACACACACACGCACCACACACGCAGAGAAAGATCCGGAAAGATACACACCAAGTGTCTGTCAGCATTCTGTGTTTGTTCTGGGGACCGGGACTGCGGGGGCACCTTATCTTTCCCTTCTCTTTCCTTTTAGTTCCCCATCCCGCTCTCCTTCCTTCCTTCCCTTGCTTTTGCTCGTTGGCTCTTCACGTTTCTATAACGTACTTTCTTGCTTGTAAAAAGTCTTTAGGTTTTTTTGCCAAATAAAGCAACATGGCTGTTGACTTTTACCACGATATATCTCTACATTCATCTCAAAGCAGAAAACAGTTGAATTTTCAGTGATGATCATGACGTGTAAAAGAAATTCCGTAGTAAGCTAGAAAATCAAGGGTCTTGTTTTGACTGCTTTTATTTTTTGCTTTTTCTATTAACATTGTCTCAGTTCTCCAAATCAAGACCAAGTGTCCTCTGATGGAAACTTTATAATTTCAATTTTTTTCCCTCTGGAAAAGCCTCCCTTGAGGACCTACTACTGTGTGGGACGACACTTCAGCAGTTTAGAAGGCCGGTTTCTGAACATCTAGGGGTTTTATGAATGGTCCTCACAGTATCATAACATTTCATTTCATGATGAAATTTCATTTTCACCTGAGTGAAAATGGAAAGACATTCATTGCATGTTATCCATATCACCTCTTTTTTTTATTTATTTATTTTTTGAGACGGAGTCTCACTCTGTCACCCAGGCTGGAGTGCAGTGGCCGGACCTCAGCTCACTGCAAGCTCCGCCTGCCGGGTTTACGCCATTCTCCTGCCTCAGCCTCCCGAGTGGCTGGGACTACAGGCGCCCGCCACCTCGCCCAGCTAGTTTTTTGTATTTATTTTTTTAGTAGAGACGGGGTTTCACTGTGTTAGCCAGGATGGTCTCGATCTCCTGACCTCGTGATCCGCCCGTCTCGGCCTCCCAAAGTGCTGGGATTACAGGCTTGAGCCACCGCGCCCGGCTCCATATCACCTCTTAAGTGATAATATCCACATTACCACTCAGCCACATGCCATGATTCTAAAATTTGTGTTTTATAGGAAACCTACAGAAGCCAACCAGGGAAGCAGAGGAGTTGTGCTCAGAGGATTTCTTATGCACCATAGAGGGGTAAATGCTTTCAGTTATTTTAAGCTAAACCAGCAAGATTTCAAAAGCCTGGGGTTAGCACCAATTAAGTATCAGGCACTAAACCAAAAAGTCCCACTGTAGTGAGCTCTGAGAGCATGGGCACTGGGGAAACAAGCAGATGGCAGCAGCACCAGAGAGCACGCCGCTGGACTTCAAAACGGGAATTCTCCATTTTCTTCTACCTTCTCCTTCTCATATTGCCTAGAGGCAAAGTAATTTGGGAGCCCCGACTCCTAGTCGTTAACACTTGGGAAGCAATTCCCTAGCCACTGCAACAGCATCTCTGGGATCACGTGAGCCACCAAGTAACTGCCCGGCTCTCAGAATTTGGTTTCAGGCTCACTGGAGCGGCCGGCGGCTGATGGGTTACCTGCTCTCCTAAGTATTCAACGTCTAGGGCCAGCTGCAGCCTGATTTTGTCATCATCACTCATGCCACCACTGGGACCGACGGGGTTGGCGGGAGTGGTTTTTCTGGCTTGTTTCAGCCTTTTCAGGCTCTCTTCCATTTTCTTCACAGAGTTCAACACATCTGACACGGTTTCGTAGTACCTTGAGCAGAAGACACATTTATTGGTGAAAAGAGGCATTTGTGTGTAACATCAAATAGAGTGACTGGCTTTGTGGACCAAAAAAAGAGATTTTTAAGATACAAATTCGTTTCCAATGAGAATTCAGCCATGGTAAGTAATTAAGTTTCTTAAAATCATTTTTATATATATACACACACACACACACACATATACAGACACATATGTGTGTATATATATATAGTCTTAAGTGTCTAACACAGCATTCCCTCAGAATTTAAGAAATATGTATTTGCATGGATTTTGTTTAAAATTTAATTGAGGGTGGACATCTGTAGCTCATGCCCCAGATCAAGTAACAAGTTCATTTCCAATCAGTTCTAGGAACAGTTCATCTTTTAGAGTGTAAAAGTATTTCAGAATTTTCAATAAAGTTCATTGTCTTTAAAATACTCTCAATATAATTTTGAAATTATAAATGAGTTATATTGCAAAGCTTTGTCTACAAGCTGGTTACTCGGCATGTGAAATATATTTGCCCACAAAAATTGTATTAGACATTATTGTTATGTTCTAAATTAACCCATAAATGGCCACTTAAATCTTAAGTAAATAAAATACTACTGCAAAATTAATATTTAATAATTAAAATCAGTAACAAAATTGACTAGCATACTTGTTGATTTAGGAAAAGAATATTTCATTAGAAAATGAATGAAACACTCATGTGTTTTAGAGGTTTGAGGAATCGAGTCCTTGTCAGCTGTAATTACTTTTAAATGTATGTTTTCTTTTCCTTGATTACTAACCTAAGTTCTTTGATTATCTGTTATGATTAGAGCCACTCTGGACTGACAGGGCTGAGCAAAGAAAGGGCCTCCAAGAAGAATGTGGCTGTACCTCGGAGAACGGCACCTGCAGGGAACGCAGGCAGGGCCAGGAGACACAGGGGCACTGTGCACACGGCCAGTGAGGCTGCGGCCCAGGCAGAGGAAGCCGGCCCACGGGCCGTCCACGGGGGTGTGGGGAGGGAGGCAGCAAACTGCGGGACCACACTCTGACTAATCCAGTGAAGAAGTGCTAGGCAGTCTCACTGCCTTATTCATACGCAGTGCCTGATGGCCTCGGGGGTTTCTGCCGCAGACTCTTCTAAGCAAGGCCCACAAGGTCTACTTGTAATTTACTTACTTATGAGTGCTTTCACTGAGAGCGCCTTCTAGCCACTGCTGAATTATTGCTTGTTTGAGCTTATCCTTGTGTCCGTTCTGAAGCTGGAATAAGGGCTTCAGAGCACTGTCCACATAGGAGGAAGCTGTGGTTGGGACCTCCTGGAATGATGTTGGTAGGAGATAAAGATGCACAGGAAAAAAACAGAAAAGAAACAGAGTAAGTTACCCAGACCTCAAGTCCAAAAGGATACTATTAATGTTCTAGTTTTGAGACATGGACAACTTCCATCCCTCCCAAAGGTAACACTGGGGTCCACAGAAAGCTGCCTGGAGAACATGAGGGAATAAGAAGAGCCAGCACAAGAAGGTGACGTCTGGAGCCAGGCTGGGTTCAGGTGCTGGCTGGCACAGCCACCCACGGCTCAGGGCATCGAAACTAGGGCACTGCTTCCCGTAGCTTCATGTCCACATCAATCACCTGGCAACTTCATAAAACTCAGGTTCTGATTCTGTTGGTGGAAGGGTTGAGTTCTGGGACTGTGCTTTTCTAGCGAGCTCCCACCCGCCAGGTGATGTGAATGCTGCTGATCATCAGACCACCGTTTGAGAAGCAAGGATCCAGGCTCAGGAATGTAACCTTTCTTAGCTCTGGTTTCTTCATCTGCAAATGACAATACTAGCACCCACTTCGTAGGAGGAGAGTAAGACTATGTAAAGTGTCTAGCACAGGGTCTGACCCTAACACAAACTCTCAGGAAATAAACCTATTGACTAGAAAGGGAGAGTTGGTAGATTACTGAAGAAAAACAACATATTTGGCAACATAAAATAGGTCTCTCTCTCTCCCACTTCCGAGAGGCAGCTTCAAATCAGACAATAAGGAGCAAATATAAAATGGCATCATATTTGCATATAACCTATGCACACCCTTCAGTATAGTTTAAATCATCTTTGGATCACTAACATTTGTATTTTTTTTTTATGTGTGGAGACTGGATGTCACTACTTTGCCCAGGCTGGTCTCACACTCCTAGGTTTAAGCAATCCTCCTGCCTCAGCTTCCCAAAGTGCTGGGATTTTGGTGTGAGCCACTACATCTGGCCTGTATTATTTTTTATTGTTGTAGTTTTTTTTTCCCTGAATATTTTCGATCCACAGTTGGCTCTGTGGATGCAGAACCTGGGGACACAGGCGCCAACTGTATTTCCAGTAACAATAAAGAGGGAACAAGATATCAAGTGTGGAATACCAGATATGGAGACAAAAATATATAGGACTTTAAAATGTTATTAAAACGTTTTTTCTGAAAAACATACTTTTGCGCAAGACCAAAAGGAAACTGAGTACATCCTTAAATACTTTTAGGATAGGATGGGAAAGGTCTAACTATTTCAGTTTGTGGCCCAGAGCCCCTGATCACCCCTGCCGAACCTCCCTCTCTTCATCAATACCGTTCTCAGAATGGGATGAGCTCAGTCTGTCTCAGGCTACCCTGGGAATCCGCCGCTTCCTTCCTTCCTCTTTGGCTTTCCTAATACACACCTCCCCACCTCAGAATTCTCTCCCACGAATGGCGCTGACCTTATTGGTTCTTCGGTAAAGCCTGGGAACCTCCAGTGCGCTTTTTAGGAAACTGAAGCAAGAGTCACTTAAATCCTGGATGATCTTGCCACTCAAGGAGGGCACACAGGCTGACAAAGAGCTCTGGGAGTCCTCCAGGGCTGCTGTTGAGATTAAAGACTGGATTTAATCATCATGCTCAGGCCCACATGTGAACTTCATTTGAAATACTGTCACAGCATTTACAGTGTGTACTATAATAAATCAGATCAAATGAATTAAACAAAACATCTTATTTAGGGAAGTTATAATATAGAACAGAATAGAGAAACAACCAAGGATTTACAACTACAGAAGAAAATGTCAAATTAAATATACCCTATAGTCTCTAAAATTTTATTTTAAATCATTTCTTATTCAAAGATTTGCTTAGTCAAGATTCATTTTTACCTGTGATAGAAGAAAAATTCTTAAAGCCAATCATTTCAAGTTTTGGCTTGATTATTTCCAAGAGTTCTGGAAGCTGAAATAAATATGCACTTTATATATTCAGTTACTTTTTATAAATCAAAGGAAGAGGCAATTCTATTTGCATCTACAAACGCTAGAATTTGCTAATGAATGGTGAATCTAAAATCAGGAATTTCAGTAATTTTCATCAAAGGAAAGAAACAGTTTTAATGCTTTTACTATAAAAAGATTTCAACAACATGAGAAATCACATGGTTTAATGGCTACTAACAGGCACAGAAAATAAGCAAAAACATTTTCTACTCTATGGCTCTCCATAATACGAAAATAGACACAGTAAAGACCATATTCTTACTGAAAACATATACATTTTAAAATTCAAAATGGTATTTATTCAAGCACCACAAAATATCTAACGTTGAGGAAAGCAGAACTGTGTATCAGAGGACTTAACCACTACATTCACCCCACAGAGTTAATGTTACAAGCAAAAACATATGGATCTATACAGAGAAAACAGAGGAAGAAGTTTTAATATTTTAGCACTTTCAAGGTATAGCTGAAGATTAAACATCAACAGAAAATACTGGGGTAAATTAATGTAAAGTAACTGAAATCCAGCCCACTAAAGATCATGCCTGAGCAGAATAAGGTGAGCTAATGGAAAAAAAAAAAGCAGGGGAAGCATGGCTGCTCCAGCTTGTCCCATCACTACTGAAAAGGAAGCAGGGTGGAGGTGAATACAATACAGAATGTACTCCACGCAGAAGAAGTGCACATCCTTAGAAACCCTATATGGACATGATCTGTCAGGGAAAGCTGGAGAGACACCTAGAAAGGGAGGTGAGGGGTTCTCTCTTGGGGTACCCATGGGCCCCACAATTTAAGCCCCGTAAGGCCCAATGGTGTTTGCCTTTTACACATGCTACCTTCTGTGAAAACATTAAACCAAGCACCTGGAATTCTTCTGGGACACAGGCTTACCTGCTCCTGAAGCTTGTCCAGGTCTGCAACCACATACACAAGCTGAGTGCGGGAAATGGAAACCACAGGCTTTGTTTCTGAAGGACCACTTCCTTGGTCTTCAGTGTTTCCTTGGGTGATGGAAGGTTCTTTGCTACCAGTTACCAAAGGTTTCTTGATCTCCTTGGGACTTTCATTAGAAATGGGCCTGAGTGAAAGCTGAAAAAGGATTTCACTGATTAAATACTTTTACACTAGCAAGATACACGAGCATTTATATATTACATATGTGTGAGTCAATAACTCACCACTAAATGCTAGCTGTCTACATAGCACTTAGTAAAAACTTACTAATAAAAGTACACTTTATTGTATCTACAGGAAGGAGTGAAGCACTAAGAGAAACAAGGACAAACTATGCCCCCATGTACATTTACCTTCTGGAACTTGTCTACTTTCTGGTGATAAAAATACCATGTGAAAAATAAAGTATCCAAACCACAATAAAATTAATGTTGGGGACATCACAGGTTTTTAAAAAAAAATCAATTATGTTAGGCAAATAACATACCATATTTGTAATTATAATTAATAAGGGTAAAATATCAAAATCCAAACCTTCAAATACAAAAAACAAAATGTTCTTTGCGTAACATTGTTTATAAGGGAAAAAAAAATAAAAAAGAAGTACACTAGCATCAAGAAAAGAATGGGATAGAATGGGATAATGAACATTCAGGGCAAAGTGATCTATTACAGATAAACAGAGAATTCCTGGCTAGCAAGAACGCATGCTTAGCCTAACTGAATAATCGTCCTAACCCAACTCTGTCAGGGGAATCATACAGTGGTCTTCAGAAACAGCTGACGGCCCAGGGTGGTCCACTAAGACCCTTCTGAGCAGAGGGAAGGCAAAAGTGAAAGACAAACTAGATTTCACTAGACTCCCATTACCTGACAGGAGCTTTAGTCCAAATAAATCCTCACAACAGCCACGTATAGAAGCTATTTTCCCATTCTCCAGATGAAGACTCAGCTTAATTTCTCTAGGTCCACAGAATTAAAAAGTTCAAGAGCCAAAGCTTGACACTAGCTCCAAAGCTGACACTCTTTCCATTAAAACGCACTGCAAGAGGAGGACTGGGATCCTTTCCTACTCCAAATAACAAAGATTTTATTCAAAGTGTGCTGTTTTCTCCATGTTGTCTTTTTCATTTTTTAGAACACATCTCCTTTGCATACTCCTCACACTGCCATGACTGGTTTACCTGAGAGTCTGTTACTCACGCGTCCCCCAGAGAAAGGGCAGCACCGCTATCCGAGGTCCTAGCAAGAACCCACGGGGCTGGTGCTGAGCACCGGGCTGTACCAACGCACTGTGGATCAAGAATTTCTGGCTTTTTGTTGAGTATTAATAAGTCACCAAGGGCATGTGGATATTTAATACATTTGATTATATGAAAAGGGAAAAGGATATTCAAAAAAGAAAAGATAATTTTAATACCTTTTTATGTTGATGACAATATCATTTTGTAACCTTCCAAATATTAAGTATTAAAATGCACATATTTTTATTTCTAATTATTTTCATAATCACCTTGAAATTAAAATGAACATCTTTTTTTTTTAATTTGGAGGCAGTTCAAATAATCTGGTTCTGAGAAGGGAAAACATGGACTTGCGAGAGTGGTGCTTTTCAACAAAACAAGTTCGTGATAATAGACACCCCTAAATGCAATGCTTGCAGGAGTAAAAGTGAAACACAGAAACAGAGCTGCAGATAATCTTGGGAAGTCAGACTACTGTGGTCCTCTGAATTAACCTCTCATGGCATTTACAAAAATCTTAAGGAGTTAGCCTAACATATCTTTAATTTTTATCAGTATTGATTATGGATGAGCTCCACGGCCAGCCCTTACCTCATTGACAAACACAGAGTATCGTGCCAAAATCTGCAGAGTGAATCTCCACAGGCGATGCACCAGCAATGGCAAGAACATCTCATCTGACCAACACCTCCTGAGGCCACTCCACGTTCTATGAGAAGCCAAAAGGCAATATGGACTTTCAGCTAGAGAAAAAACAACAACAACACACATTTAAGGAATTTCAGACAATTTTAGGCTATAATCTAATGTAAGACTTTCGATGTATGATTCAAAGGTAAAGAAAGTGGCCTTCTGAAGAAAACCATGTGGTCAGCAAAGCTGTTGGAGGCACAGGGATGAGGAGCGGCCACAGTCCATGTTCCCTACCACATCCTTCATGCCACGCACAGTTTTACATGACACCATCTCTCAGGTGTCTGGATAAACATCAAACATACATAGCATTCAGAAATAATGTTTAATAGGTACTTTATACCAAATCAACAAACATGGGCTGGAGTGGCAATCACTTGCAGAGGTTTAAACTTCAGTTTCAAATTTGTCCTGTTTCACAAGAGTCTTCCTCTATCTCAACATACTTCTTATTCTTTTAGAACAAGTTAACTACATATGACCATTTTTAGCAAAGATAGATGAAAACAAATTCTGAAGCTAAAACTGATTCAAAATGACAGGAGACTTAGCTGCATAAAAGAGAGTGGAAATTTAAGTCGAGGAACCTAGATATAAGCACACAGTATTTCAGTGGTCACCAGGAATAAATATATGATACAAAAATTAATGAGGCTGTCAGAATATGCCAACATGTACTGGTAAGTCCACATACCTACAGCTGTTACCTGCCCAGCATCCCAGCATAGGCAGCCAGGGCCCAGGAGGCCCAGGATGCATGCTTCAGCTGTGAGTCATTGTCAGTGAGAGGCAGGAGCACCCTGACCCTCTACCATGCAGACCAGTCCTCAGCCTGGGAGGAAGGCAGATCATAGCCCATTTGCTAAAAAAACCAGCTGATCACATAAGCACACCAAGGGGCCATATCCCCTGGACAAGTTATATTCAGGAATGAAAATGAGGTCTGTCTCCTATATTCTTATTCCTTTTTCATCTTTTTTTAATTTAATTTTTTATTTTATTTTATTTTTATTTTTTATTTTTTTATTATACTTTAAGTGCTAGGGTACATGTGCATAACGTGCAGATTTGTTACATATGTATACTTGTGCCATGTTGGTGTGCTGCACCCATCAACTCGTCAGCACCCATCAATTCATCATTTATATCATGTATAACTCCCAATGCAATCCCTCCCCCCTCCCCCCTCCCCATGATAGGCCCCAGTGTGTGATGTTCCCCTTCCCGAGTCCAAGTGATCTCATTGTTCAGTTCCCACCTATGAGTGAGAACATGTGGTGTTTGGTTTTCTGTTCTTGTGATAGTTTGCTAAGAATGATGGTTTCCAGCTGCATCCATGTCCCTACAAAGGACGCAAACTCATCCTTTTTTATGGCTGCATAGTATTCCATGGTGTATATGTGCCACATTTTCTTAATCCAGTCTGTCACAGATGGACATCTGGGTTGATTCCAAGTCTTTGCTATTGTGAATAGTGCCGCAATAAACATACGTGTGCATGTGTCTTTGTAGTAGAATAATTTATAATCCTTTGGGTATATACCCAGTAGTGGGATGGCTGGGTCATATGGTACATCTAGTTCTAGATCCTTGAGGAATTCCTTTTTCATCTTTATAAAGCAAGAACTCTATATACCAAAACTATTTGGTTTATTTTTACCTTATTAAAAAAAGAAGGGTTGGGCATGGTGGCTCATGCCTGTAATCCCAGCACTTTGGGAGGCCATGGTGGATGAATCACTTCAGGTTAGAGTTCAAGACTAGCCTGGCCAACATGGTGAAATCCTGTCACTACTGAAAATACAAAAATTAGCCAGGCGTGGTGGTGTACACCTGTAATCCCAGCTACTTGGGAGGCTAAGCCAGGAGAATCGCTTGAACCTGGGAGGCGGGGACTGCAATGAGCCAAGATCATGCCATTGCACTCCAGCCTAGAAAACAGAGCGAGACTCCATCTCAAAAAAAAAAAAAAAAAAAAAAAAAAAAGTCAAACTAAGTGATTTTAAGGTCCAACTTAAGGCATGAACAAACACACACACACACACACACACACAACCAGTGAAAGTATGCGCAGAGTATTATGATCTAGCTGACGTGGTGAACCGAATGAACTCATTTAGGATACCATGCAACTTATCACTTTGGGCACTTTGGGGGAGTTACCTGGGGCATCTTCCAGGACATCTGTAAGTGTTGCTTCTAAGGATCCTGCTATTTCTCTAAATCTGAGATAAAAACAAGAACACAAATTAGTGTTTATGACTCTGACAGATGCCTTTCCCTATCCATCCTCTGTTTTTCCTAAGTAACAGGAACTTTCTCTGTCACTCGCTGGTAAGTCCAGCCTCGAAATGCCTATTCTCCCAGCCTTTTTTTTTTTTTTTTTAACTGAACAAGAAATCGTGACTAAGCCACTGTTACATAAGGGTTCTCTGTTATTTGCAGCTGGTCTGAATCATAACTTACCCCATGTTTCTCAAATTAAACAAACTGCCAGTTAAGTCTCCATCAAGAAGTTGTCAGGTGAGTAGCACCTGCTTATGATCCTCTATTCACTTCAAGGCCATAAAACTTTGGTTCCTCCAACCCATCTATCTTAACACCATCACAGGTAGGTAAACGTCTCCAGGGTAAGAAAGCTGCATTCTGTACCTGTGTTGGCAGCTTGAGAAAAATCACGGGAAGTAGCCAGTTAAAACTAGAACTCACTGCTTGGTGCTCTTCTGATCTGCTGACCCTCTCCCACGTCCATGGTACTTGCCCTTCGGGTACTAATGCTCAGTGTCTGTACCAGCGCTTCCTAGATGTGCGTTCTTTTTTTCCTGATGACAGCTGGCTCACCTGGCACCTCAGCTCATCCTGTCACAGACCTCTGTTCTAATAATGGATATGGACATGTTTTTATGACTTTGTGAAAGGCTAATGTGTTATATAGTTTTTTTAAGCTAGCTGCTTCGGCAGGCATTGTTTTCTAACTGTATAACTCTTCCAATCTCATACCTGTCTTTACTAGCACGCTCTTTTGTCACCTGCTAATTGCCTTACTAGTAATGAATTCCGATGCATGCTCAATATCAATTTATCCAACTGATATGAAATTATTTTTTATAGTACATAATGTGCTTTTAAAAAGCGGTTCCGAGACTGAGCTAAAGGCAACTGTCTAAAGAGTAAAAAGAACAGCTTGACACAAAAAGCTGCAGCCCTACCCAACACAGCTGAGCACTGAAGACACCAAGGCTATCCTGGACCATTATAGCTGGCTGGTTTCCAGTAGCCGTCCTGTCTGCCCCACGGAAAGAAAGGAGCTCTCTAATTGCCCAGTGAAGCTCACAAAGGCTAGTCTTTTCCTGCTGCAGTTGAGAGGTACAGAAGGAATAAGTGACAGATGGAAAAGTGGGATAAGAAAGCACTGGAAACTAGCCCAGGAACAGCAGTAAGAGGAGGCAGTGACACTGAACACGGGAACAAGGGAGATGCGACTGCTCTGCACCTGGGAGAGCAAACCAGCACCTAGAGCTCAACCTCAGACCCCCAGTCCTGCCTTTCTTCAAAATCTAAACAAAATACAGGAAGTTAGCCCTGATACAGAAAAGGCCTGATAGCTGGCACAGCACTGTTTATATCAGGGAAAAACTAGAAGCAACTTAAATGGCCAAAAGAAAGAATATGGTTATAGAATCTGTGGTATATTCAATGGACTAGTATGCAGTATTAATGTGGAAGCTTGATGCTATAAACCAATAAGGAAAAATAGGTATAATTTAGTACTATGCAAAGACATAGGACACAAGAGTTTTATGTATATTTACGATAATTCTGAAAAGCATACAAATGAAAAAGGACCAAAAAAATGCAGCAGAGCCTTGATCCCTGCACTTCACAGAGGTTCTGCCTATCTGTGAGCAGGGGCAGTGATGCAGGATTACAACTGCCCGAGTCACTTGGCCTAGGTGTGCTCCCCAGCCAGGGGACCAGCCCCTCACACAGCTCTGCTGTGCGGTAACTGCCAGCAGTGAAGCAACAGAACATATTTCTTCTTGGAAAATGGCCAAAAGAGAGAGGGAGCCTCTGCTGAAATCTGAAAAGCTATGCTGTGGTTTTCATGTGCACATCGAATGTCATTCTACTCTCAACAGGATCCACGTAAGAAGGGCAACCCCAAATACAAACGTTTCTAAATTCTTAAATACAGGCCCGGGGAAGGTCTCTAGACATATTCCTCCATGAACATCACAGGTCTACAATAATACTTAAATAAAAATTAAAATGGCGATAACAATAGTGATGCCTACTGTTTTTTTTCTCTGAAGTATCAGGAACATCGTAAGTGAACCTGTCTCTCGTGGATACACATGTCTGAGAGGAGTGCAGGGACAGGAAAGAAAGGGCTACCCGCACCTTAATATTACTATGTAGATTCCACATCATAAGACTGTGTTCAGCATATACTATGTAATACAGCATATACATGTGAATGTACTAGAAATATTTCAATTTTAAAAAGAACAGCAAACTGAAATTTAGCCTTTGGCATTTAAAGGGCTAACACCTGCAGTTTCCAGGTAGCCACTGACTCATTATAATTTGAGGCTGTTTTGATCACATCTGCATTTAATTTCTTCCTATGAGAAACTCAGTCCTCATCTACTTTCCAATATGCCCATAGGAGCAAATGAACTGTAGACACAGTGGGGTCTCAGGGACAGTGAGAGGATACAAATTGTGTTCACAGGAACTGTGGTGATGGCTGGGGTGGGGAGGTGCCTTTCTCCTGAAGATGACTGGGATATGGTACACGGTCAGATCCAGGAGCAGAAAACTGTTACTGAGAGCGCAATACTAATATTTCTTCTTAGGAAATGTTCAACCATCACCACCCCACTGTCTTTAGGTTTACTTCAAATGACCTTGAAATGAACCTGATGACAATGCAACTCTGACCCTAACCATGTTTGTGGAACTTTTTGTCATCCTTCAGAGCAAACAACCCAACACCTGATAAAAATCAATAGAAAAGTTTGACAAAGTCTTAATGGAATTTACTTTTTAGATGGAAAAACAAATGTACTAAAAACAAGTTCTACACTTCACAACTCAAACGTATTTTTTTAAATTTCACGAATTTTAAATAAAAGGTTTTTTTCAAAAAGGCTAATCAACTCCTTTGAAGGCTTAAGGCTGAAATCTGCTGAAGGTAAAAAAGACTTTCAGGGAACTGGCTGAGTTGCAATGGAGTTTAAGCCCCAATTACCAGCTTTGAGAGAAATTGAAATGAAGGGAGATGCACTGAAGCCAAGCTGTGCCATCACCAAGGGGCCCAGCCTGGCAGAGCCAAGAGCACAGGCTGAAATAGCCCGTGGGGGCTGCAGGAGGTGCAGTGGTGGGATGGAAGAGTGAGGTAACGGTGCATGGGTCCCAGGGTCTGAGGAAAAGGACCAGGAAAGAGTTTGGAGGCAGGAAGCAGAGGAGTATGTTTGTGACGTGACAGCATTAGATAACCAAAGTAATCTAACTCCAAACCTGGACGACAGAGAGACGGGGAAATGTAAACCTTATTTCTCCATAGCAGTATCATTTTATAAAACGATGCTTTGCTATTTTAAATCCGGCTCACAAATCAAAAAGGCTTCTTGCCCTGGCTTGATGTTGATTATCATATAACAACTATTTCCAGTGCATCCCATTAACATCTTAGATGAACAAATCCATAATTTCCTGCTGAGAGACAAACTACATGATGATGCAACCTTGGAAAATTTAGCATAAAACACAGTATTGTAAGTGAAAGGGCACCTTACTACTTCATTCTGAGAACTGTGATTTCATTATAAAAAGATGATTACATACATTCTCAATCATCCCAAGCAATTATCATCAGGGGACCTAATTCTTGATCTCCCTCTCTGTAATTATTCCTCAGAACTCTAGGGGAAAGGACTGCATCATAATTAACGAAAGCATCCAGCAATGTAAATAAAAAAGCCTATGATTCTTCAAAGAGCATTTCAGGTAAAATGCCATTCTATGGAAGAACATACCATGACCTCATTCAAGAGAATCTGCAAACATGGCTATTATCATCTGTTTTTCCAATGCACTGTATGATGTTAAGGGCTCATCCTACATTTCCTGAAGTATTTTATAGAATGGCTTATTGACAAAGGTGATATCATCATGAAACCTGGAAGAAAAATGTCACCATTTTCCAGAATAGAGGGCACAAATGTCACAAAGATGATAAGGGAAGCTGAAATAATGACGAGGCTTCTCATACACTAATAGATGGAACCAGCTGCAAAGAGCACTCAAGGCTCTGCTTTTCCCCATTCCCTCTAGGGGACAAGTATTTCAGATGAGCAAAACCAGATGTGAGACAGGTTCATTATCTGAGGCAGATGATGAAACAGGGAAAATGGAAAAAAAGAGCTGCTGTATAACTCCTACTTTCTCTTTTCACAGTGAATGAGGATACGGTGGGTGGGAATGAGGCTGGGCTTGGAGTCAGCTCCTTCCAACTCTTGTGTTCTGAGCTCTCCAATTACCAAAAAATAAAGCTTATGTTTTTGTCATGCAAGTCAGACTTTGGCAACCATAATACTTCTTATGTATCTTTCTCCACTTTCAATTTTGTCTCCCAAAGCCTATTGTGATGATCAGAGAAAAGGAGCCACTAATTGGCACAACAACCTTAACTGGCATTCAAATTCTGTTTTAGAAGGGTGTGCAGTGAATAAATGACTAACCTTATTTGAAAATAAACAGGCAAGTTCCACTTATTATTGAAGCTATGATAGGCAGAATGTGCTCTTAATCTTTTTACACTAGCCTGTGATCCACATTGCCGTTCAAATCTTCTGACAAAATCCATACTTATGGTGTATTTCTAAAATAAAAACAAATGGAAAATTTTCATTATCAGAAAACTAACCAGAACAGGGAGCATGTACTGAAAACCGTAATCAAGATAAATAAGCTCAACACATAAGAATCACAGTTTCCAGAGTTAACAGGGACCTTACGAGATCTTCCCTCCAACGTCCCATTGAAAGATGCGTAAATGCCCAGAGTGGTTCTGGGATACGTCTTCCGTGTCTTCCATGGCAAAGCCCATCTGAGAGCCAGGCACGCTAAGTCCGGTGCTCTCTAAATGGTAGTGCTCATGTTCTAGGGCCCCCTACTCCAGCCCACTGGAATTTGAATTGACAGCAGATTAAACGACATAATTCATCATTGCCTCACATAGGAGAAAGAACAGAAGGAGAAAATTCTGAAGAAGAAAGGGAGAGAAGAGAAATAATCGAACCATGTATGTATTCACATCATTTTTATAAATGAGATAGCATGAAAACTGACAGGGAGATGCACCAAAACCATTAAGAGTGGCAGCTAACTCGTAGCATTTATCATCAACACACTGTGCTTAGAATTGTGTTATTTAATTTAACCCACAAAACTACCCCACAAGGCAACTGCTATCATCCTCATCATCATCCCCCATTTTACAAATGACGCTTCTTCTTCTGTTGAGGCTTGCAGAGAACCTGCTCAAAAGACAAGCTAGGAGGAGGTAGAGGAAGCAGAATGCTAGTCAGTCAGTAGAGCACAACTGCGACTGCATGTTGCTTTTGTGGGTACTTTATTCCTGAAGCCCCCAGGCTCTAAGAACACTGTTGATTTTTTATGTTCTTCTCAATTAAAAGGGGCTCAATCCAGGGTCACCAAACCATTAATCTAAATATGCTAAAGTCTGTGCTTAGACAGGATTTTGTAGTAGTAAAAACTACAGGCTTTAAATTTCTTTCAAAAGGTTTTGGGCAAACTTCTGTTATCCCAGAGAGTGGTCTAGGTGTGTGGAGTTGAGACAAAAATTGGGATTATTCTTTCCTTTTGGGACAAAACTATACCTCTGCATAAAATGGATGCTAAAAAATATATATAAAGATATTTCCCTCTTATAAGAAACATGTTACATTAAGGCTTAAAGCTGAAAGTATTTCTGGAAATAAATGGATACTATCTGCTGGAAACTATACTCACAAACGTTAAGTATTAGCCTAAAATTCTAAAGTCAAGTTCTATCAGAAAGGTTCATTTCTGAGCTGAAACATTTCCTGAGTCAAACATGGTCAATATGAGTCTCTAAAGCATAAAGCAAATTGTAAAGCATCTTTACATTTGCCAGTGCTTAAAGCTTACAATAGCTACTGCTTAAAGCCATTACTTCACTCTCCTTAGGCTATCTTAAAAGCCCTACTTTTTAAAATCACAAATGTTGTTGCTACAAAATTTATTGAAAACAGCACAATCCTGTTATTCAATGCACTGTAACATGCGACAATCAGCCAAGAGATAAGGTAAGTTGCATTTCTGGGATGGTAAACCTCCCAATGTGTTGTCTTATCTGTGGGAAACATGCTGGGCCCCAGGCTGTTTACGCTTATGTTGTGCCTCTCTACACTTAAAAAATCAATAAACAAATTCACCAGGGAGGCTAGACAAAGAACAAATACAACTTCCAGAAATAAAAAAAAATGACAATTAACTGGAAACTCAATATGCAGGTGGAAAAGAGTTTAGACACAACTAAGGATGGAATTAGTGACCTATAAGACAGACTGTGAAATTACCGAGAACGCAGCAAATACAGAGGATAGGGTGAGCCGGTCTAAACAAGAGATCTAGATGGAGATGATAGAGGAAGGAAAGAAAAGCACAATTGAAGAAATAATAAATAAAAATCGTCCAGAATGGATGAAAGACACCAATTCTCAGATTCAGAAAACCTATCAAATCCTAAGGATAATAATAAAAAAAAGAAGTTCTACTGGACATATCATAGCAGAACTTACTTAGCACACCAAAGTCACACAGAAGATCTTAAAAGAAGCCAGAGAAAAAAGGCATTAACTACAAAGGAATAACAATTAAATTAACAGCAAACTTAATAATGCAACTCAAAAGACAATACTCAAAGTGCTGAGAATTCTATTAATATATCCAGCAAACTGACCTTACAAACAGAAGCAATACAGTTATTTTCAAACACAAACTGAGAAATTATTAAAAAAAATTAATTATTATCAACAGAGCCTTACTAAAAAGTCTTCTAACATGAATTTCAGAAGAATGATTCAAGAAGGATGAGCTGACATTCAAAAAGGAACAGTAAGCAATGACAAACATGTAGGGTAATTCCCAGAGGATAATGACTATTTAAAACAATAAAAATGCCCAGTTTTTAAGATTAAAAGAAAAGAAAATAGAAGTACGAGCAAGGAAACAAAAATATATACCATGAGAAGGGATGGCTGGCGTTAATGTGCTCTAAGTTCCGCGTATTGTCCAGGAGAAGGCTCAAGAACATCAATCAACTTTAGATTCTATTAAATAACCACTAAGGTTACTCAATTTATGCAGAAATAAAGGGCACAACTTCCAAATTAGTAGAGGGGACAAAATGGAATAAAGATGGAAAACAGATCCCCAGAAGTCTAAAATACAAAGAAGGTGAAAAAAGAAGGAAGGAAGAAAAGATGGGAGGAGATAAGGGAAGAAAACTGGAACAAAGGGAAAGTACAAAATAAGAGTCAAATGCACTGACAATTAGAATCACTGCAAATTTAATAAAGTACCTAATTGAACGACAAAGATTATCTCATTGCATAAGAAATCAAAAACCAAAATCCAGGGAAGGAGAAGGAAGAAAAGTACCAAGAGGCTGAGCCTTTAAAATGATACAAAGGAAAACAAACTTATACATTAACTTCTTAAATCCTAACCATGAAATCTTTAAAATAATGATTTCTTTTTTAAGGGGGAAAAAAGGGGGGAGGTGGAACAGGGCTGGACATGGGGGCTCACCTGAAATCCTAGCACTTTGGGAGGTTGAGGGGGAAGGACTGCATGAGGCCAGGAGTTCAACACCAGCCTGGGCAACATAGTAAGACCCATCTCCACAGAAAAAGAAAAAGGAAAAGAAAAAGAAAAAGAATAGAAAAATTGACCAGGCATGGTGGTGTGCACTGAAATCCCAGCTACTCAGGAAGCAGCAGAGAGGACTGCTTGAGTCCAGGAGTCAAAGACTGCAGTGAGCTATAATTGTGCCACTGCACTTTACCCTGGGCGACAGACTAAGACCCTGTTTCAAAAATAGTAATAGTAATAATAAAATAAAATTTAAATTAAAAAAGGAAATAAATATTGGGGCTTCCTAACTTTTTAAATTATAGAGGACATTTATACAGTCTATTTTAAATCCAATCAATTCCTTTGTACTTGCTGCTTGAAAAAATCCAATGAGTACTCTTTGTTTTCATTCAAAATTATACGGCAGAGATGTACAAACTTAATTTTTCACAGAAAACTGCAAAAACACTGGCTTTTAATGGTCCTCAGGATGTTTTTAAGAAGATAATGCACATTTCTACTCACACTTGTATCTAGACTTAATTATACTTTATATTATAAAATGAAAATGTTCTTATTTCTAAAAGTATCATAGCTCATATCTTGGATAAAGTGATGTGTGTGTTTTAAGGTAAATGTTCACTTAGCAACTCAAATTTTTATTTTTAATAAACCACAGAACCAAGACTAAGCAGAAGAGAACATGCTATTTCTCCAGTCTCCGGTTAACATCTTCAAGAATCAAGAGGATGGGCGGAGATACCTCATGAAATGCATCGGGATTCCCAGGATTAAAAAGCGAGGGTAACTTTTCTTCTAATCCTTGTACTATTTGTGGCCAGACAGAATTCACCAAAAAGTCATATCCAGGAACAGTATTGCCTTTTTCACTGTAAAATAAGAGCACATTTCAGTAAAATACACCATAATCTATTTACAAAGAGCAAATTTCCACTGTGTTGCTTCTGCCAAAAGATCTGCAGTCTAAAACTTATTTCAACTTTAAAAAAAAAAAACATATTTGTAATTTAGTTTGTTTCTAGACTCAAATTTCTATTTCACTCCTTAATCTCAGTCTCACCTCACACCCGGCAAATCTCCTGGATCCTGACTCCTCCACCTGGTGTCAAGGCTAATCACCTTGGTATACTTTTCCCTCTAAAATACTTCCCACCACCTTTATACTCCTATCTTGGAAAAAAAAAGTACAGTAGTCTAATACTACAGGAAAAATAACCTTCACGTTACTGAACACCAATAAACCACACAGCATTGTAAATTATGCTAATTTATAAATTAATAACAGCTTTTATTTACTAAGCTATCTCTAAGATTACTTTCAGTTCTAAAATTCTATGACTATCAAATGTGAAATCTTATCACAAATTTTGACACAAAAATCTGATAATAGATTAATTTGTGTGTGTGTGTGTGTGCTTGTCTTATTTTGTCTTTGTTTAGCACCAGACTTTAAATTCCAAATTCCCAAATGTAGATGACAGGCAGCACTGAGACAAAAGCATACGCTTCGGAGCCAGTGTGCCTGATTCAAATACTGGAGCATGGGCAAATCATTTAACTTCTCTGTGCTTTGGTTTCTTCATCTTTAAAATGGTGATGATAATAGTACCAACTTCACAAAGTCATTATAAGAATTAATATTTGTAAAGTACTTAGGATAGTGCCTAACACACAGTAAAAGCCCTATGTTAGTAACAGTTAAATAAGAGAGATTCCTTAAGTCTCTCACGAACTCAAAGACCTGTAAACATACATTCTAGGCAAACACCATTTCACTAATCTGCTCACTTTGTTTCATATTGTGTATTCTCCTCTATTTTAAGGTAATTTTTTAAAATGGCAAACAATTTAATAAATGTTCTTATTTTAGCAAAACTGGGAGTTTTGTAGCTAAGTTGCCATATCAAAATGGGACTTAACATTCTGGTAAGTATTAAAATAAAAATTTTTAAAGTTTTTGTAATTTTCCTGCTTAACAAAAATTACCAAGATAGATAAGTTATCAAGAAAGCTTTGTTTCACTGTCCAGGAAGAGCTAGCAAATAATGTTATTATAGTTTCACCTAAGTATTGTTAAGAAATTACTGGTGGGGGTGGAGGAGGGCCAGGAAGGGGAAAGAAGATGGCTGCCTCCTATATATCCAATTCCACACAACATATTATACACTTTCAAATAATAGTAAGAGCAGGCTCTGTTAAGGTATCTGGAGAAAGAAAGCACAAAATTGAGGACTCCAAACTACAGATATACATAATATAATCACTACTAAATGACAACATTTCCTCGTTCCCAAAGTTAATGTCTAATGAAAGCCCCAGAGAGAGAATGTAAAACCTGCAAGATTAACAGTTGACGGATTAGAAAAGCTAATCTGTATTCTCTGGAGGAGAAATCACAAATGTTTTGGTGTTGCCAGTTATAAAGCTCATGAAGGGTGGCACATGATCAAAGCAAAGAGTGACAAGGGAAGCACCAAGCTGGAAATCTGAAGCCAGGAGCCGAGCACGGGAAGGAAAGGGATACATAGAACCTGCAACACAGTGACGGGCTAGCAGCAGATGAAGATGATCTCGCCAGGTACAGTTCAGATTCCTCAAATCTCTAAGCCTTCTACGTGAATTCCCCCACACTAAAAACTGTGGAAAAGATCCCCTAAAGCTCTGAAGCTTGACATCTCTGGACCCAGACTGGCTCTGTCAAATCTAATGATGATTGTTTCATATCTATGGCTTCATTTTACATCATGATTTCTACTATATTCTTATCCCCAAATCCAACTAAATCCTTATGATTACTAAACCCAAAAGTAGCAAAACTAGGCTTCATCTTAGGTGGTACAGAGGAAAGAGAGAGGGTACTGCAAATGCCAAGCAGCATATTAATTACCCCACATTTCTGCAAAGAACAAAAACTCAAGGCCAAATATATTGCTTGCTCCATGAAAACAGAGACCTTATTTGCCTTTTGAGCATTAAAGTTAGTTAATTCTTTCATTTTGCAAACACTAACTGGGCAGCTGTTAGCTCTAAGACACTGTGTCAAGAGGCAGGGGAAGGTGTGAGCAGTGGAGAGGTGATCATAATGCAACATGGAAATTAGTCAGCAGACACAAAAGCAACACGTCCTGCAATCCAGAGGACATGATGAATGCTGAACATTAGGACAAAGACTGTTTTTTTTTTTTTTTTTAAAGACAGGGTTTTGTCATGTTGCCCAGGCTGGTCTTGAACTCCTGGCCTCAAGTGAATCGCCCGCCTTGGCCTCCCAAAGTGCTGGGATCACAGGTGTGAGCCACTACGCCCAGCCAAGGATGGTCTCTTGAAGGAGGTGGTATCTGAGCTGGAGATTCACGTGGAGAGGCAGTTTGACAGGAAAATGAAGGGCACAGGAAGGGCAAGGCAAGCAGAGGAAAAATGCAGAAGCACATGAGTACAAGGGAGCTGGGGAAAGGCAGCTAGCACTGTGTGGCTGGAGCATCCAGGGATACGGAAGGAAAGTTCCATGGCGGAGAGAGTTCTCCAGTGGAGAGCTACCAGGTAAGAACAAAAAGGGCCTCATGCCCTGCTTCAAGAAGCCTGGATCTTCCTCCATGTGCACTGAGAAGCCACTAAAGATTTATGAAGAAATCTATGAATCGCAGATTTCTGGGTAAATGTGACAGTCAGAAGCCTAGAGAAGGAGAGACTGGAAGTAGGGAGACAGGGTGGGGAGATTCTATTATTGTGGACAGCAGATGACAAGGCCTGGACTGGGACAATAGCAATGGTGAAAGTAATGGGATATTTATGAAAGAGCATCAGGAAGTCATGGAAACTGAACAAAGGGAGGAAAAATTGAAGATGAGTTCATAATTAGTATAAAACTTGTTGAATTAAACTGAACTGATATCTATAGACAGATTATGACATATTAGAATCATGGAAGGAAAGCAATTCTGACTTCAAACTAAATTTAGGAAAAAGTGCAGAGAAGAAGAAAGGCTAGACTTTGGATTTGGAAATGTGGTCTTTAGTCTCAGCTTCATCTCAGTGTCCACATCTTTGAAATGAGGCTAATGCAACCTGCCTCACAGTATCATGGGTAGAAACAATGAAATAACAAGATTCATAATAGATTCACTTCATACAAGACGGTCATCACCTGTCGTGCACCTGTGCTTAGCAGGTGTGGTCACTGAAAGGGAGGTGGGGGTCCACACGGGGTCGTTTAAATTACCTGGAGATGGCACCTCCCGTGACTTCTCGAAGAAGGCGGCAATGGTGAGGAACAAACTCCAGGAGTTTATTATACATGACTTGAAGGCCATTAGGATGAGATTCAACAAACTGCTCTATAATCACCTATTAAAAGGAATGTCATTTTTTAAAAAAAGCATTTTAAAGGGAAGTACAAGCTATATATTTCAGAGAAAACAATAAAGAAAACTTTACAAATCTGCTTCCTCATGCTCACCCTCCTCCCTGTGACATATTTTCTAAACAGTGAAGTAAATAACAGGTCACATTCAAAACTAGTTCCTCGGATTAGGCTGCACAGTTACAACTGTTGGGGAGACATGGGCTGATAAACCATGCACTCTCATCTGCTTCCCTGTGAGTTTGAAAATAAAGTAACACCTTTTAAAAAAAAAGATTTAAAGCAGAGCACACGATTCTCCACTGCAACTCCTCACTGTCTTTATACTGGCCTTTTCTTCTACCATCATGCAGATTAGGGAAGGGTTTGAGGCAGAGAAAGATAGAAAATATATTAGTTTATTATTTTATTTTATTTTTTATTTATTTATTTATTTATTTTGAGGCGGAGTCTTGCTCTGTCGCCCGGACTGGAGTGCAGTGGCCGGATCTCAGTTCACTGCAAGCTCCGCCTCCCAGGTATACGCCATTCTCCTGCCTCAGCCTCCCGAGTAGCTGAGACTACAGGCACCCGCCACCTCGCCCGGCTAGTTTTTGTATTTTTAATAGAGACGGGGTTTCACCATGTTTGCCAGGATGGTCTCGATCTCCTGACCTCGTGATCCGCCCGTCTCGGCCTCCCAAAGTGCTGGGATTACAGGCTTGAGCCACCGTGCCCGGCCTATTATTTTATTTTTTGTGACAAAATTGGGAGTCAGGAATGATATGACAAGATAAGCTGAGTTTAAATAAAACAGAATGTGGCTACTGAATTAAATATGCCACTGAAAGTTCAAATATTTCTTTAATTTAGCATACTATATTCAGTTCAGTGAAAAAGGAATAGATGAGTGACTAAAATATTTTCATTGGTTGGGCGCGTTGGCTCATGCCTGTAATTCCAGCACTTTGGGTGACCAAGGCAGGCAGATCACTTGAACTTAGGAGTTTAAGATCAGTTTGGACAACATGGCAAAACCTCGTCTCTACAAAAAATACAAAAAAAACCATTAGCCAGGCATGGTGGTATGTACCTGTAGTTCCAGCTACTTGGGGGGCTGAGGTGGGAGGACTGCTTGAGCCCAAGAGGTTGAGGCTACAGTGAGCCATGATCATGCCACTGCACTCCAGCCTGGGCGACAGAGTGAGACCCTGTCCCCCAAACCACACACACACAAATTTTTCACTTATTGACAAAGAAATAATGTACGTAATTTTTTCACCCCCATAGAGACAGCTATGGAATATAACAGGATATGAACAGAACTGAAAGACCATTTATTTTTAGTAATCTTAACAAGGCCAAAATAATCATTAAAATTAGTCCCTAAATTTCACTTTTATCATTGGGAGTCTCAACTTTCCACTTTAAAAAATAAAAGACTTTCACCCTGAAATCATGTGAGTATCATCTTTGTATTTACTAACCACAGTCAGAATATTCACACTGACAGGACACTGGAGGCAAGTCCCCAAACACCGAGGATGGGCTCAGTGACTTCTCTCAGTCTGAAGCAGACCAAGCTGCTGTTTTTGTATGTCAGAAACTGCTGAGTATCAGCAACTTTATATGGCACAATCTATACTCTGGCTGCTCAGAAGCGGGATACACTTACTTCCTATATTTTAACTATATCCTAATAGGTGAAGGATACTGCATAGCCGAGTTCTAGATTTAAGGTATTACTCAGCTAATTTGTTATAAAAGCCCTTGATCTTTGAATATCCCTCCTCTTGCCTTCCCGGTCCAGCAAACTCCTCCGTATTTTTCAAGACTTGGGCCAAATGTCATTTATTCCCTGAAGATTTGAGGGTGCCACTGTCTACCCCACTCACACACCTTTCCACGCTCACAGCACTCTCTGCACCTTCCTCGTACACTGCAGTGTTGTCACTGCTTAATTGTCCACCCTGCTTAGTCCACCCATAAGACCAGTGGTTTGAAAACATTCTTTTAACAACTACTGAGGAACAATTGCCTGCCATGAAATTGACCTAAAAGCACGTGGATGCACACCTTCTCGCTAGGTGAGAATGTCGCCCTTGAAGCCTGAGCCACAGCATTGCTAGGAAACCTGAGAGGGCACGCCCAATTCCTGGCATTGTAACATTACTTCCCAACTGTAACCCACGGAGACCAAGCCTTCCTTACAGCTGGTACTGTAGGAACTGAGAATCTTTCCAGAAAGATCTCTGTTCTCTCTTCTTATCTTCCTCACACCCAGTAAAGAGTCAAAGACAGAGCAGAAGCTCATGAATGTTTGTTGAAGGAGGTACACAGACCTCGTCTATGTATGGTTTCACTAGTACTTGGCCAACTAAGGCCTCCGCGTCCCGCGTCTTGTCAATCGTGGCGTAAGTCCGCAAGCAGTGCCGTATTATGTCGACATCAGATGTCTGAAGGCCTTCTAATAGGAGGCCTTCCAGTGACTGCTGTAACATGGCTGTAATGCCAGCTATACGCTGCAAGAAAAGGTTGGTAAGTAAAAAAAGCTCTAGTTAGAGCAATTTCTGAAACTGCAAATAGACACATAACAAGCCTCTTATACCAATAGATGATGACATATATAAAATCAAAATAATAACTTTTCCTGGAGATAACAATGAACCCCCCCACCCCAATCTCTTTATAAGTAACTTTCTGCTTCATCAAAGAAGAATGTAGACAGAATTACAGAATGAGAAAAAAATTATCTTCCTCTTAAGCTACAGAGTCAATCTTTAGGAAACATCATGGATTTAAAATCCAATTAAGAGCTTTGGATAAATTAATTGTCTACATCATATAATATGTCCAATTCCATGAAATTCAGAATTAATTTTACTCTTATCATCTAGAAAATGTGACTGAGTCTTTACAGAAAATCTATAATGTGTGACTCTTAGGAAGCTGGGGCCCAGAAAATTAAAAATTGAAAAAAAAATGCAAGGCTAGGTTCAAAACCCTTAGATCAACAATATTACTAATTTAAACCAGAATTATTTAGCAAGTTCCTAAACACCAAACTGTGGAAATCCAAAACAACACTTACTGGTCTTACTTTGTCCAAAAGAGGCATGCCTTTGCTTTGAACAGCATGAAACTGTAACTGATTAAATTCTGTGGCAATTCTCTCCAAAATTTGTCCAGTCAAAAGGGGGCTAGTAGAGAAAACAATTATAGAAGTGTAATCCCTAAGGTCTCTATTTCCACGAGAATACATCATACACCTGGCAGTGAGAGGCTTTCACAACCACGATATTTTGACTTTTGTCAAAGTGTTTAACATGGCCACCTTGTTACAAGGTGAAAGCTAAAGCCTCTTTTGTGCCATCAGTCAATGTTTCCCAGGAGCCACATGCACAGCATGTTCTAAGTGAACTGGGGAATCTGTTGAGTACAAGGTGCTGCTGCTGCCTGGCCTTGACCCACAGGGACCAGACAGCAGCAGAGCTGGCCAGGCCTGTGTGCATGCAATTACATGTTTCTGCCACTGACTCCAAGCTCTCCCATTCAGGACCTTCTTCTTCAGCTTCAACCTCCCTTCTTCTTCCCTCTTCCCCCCTCCCCCTTTCCCCTCTTCCTCCCTATCGTTTCTTTCTCTTTCTATCCCATTTCTTATAGCTGGATCCTTTCTACTTCTCTGCCTGCCTCACTCCCCTTGCTAAAATACCTCTAAATATTTCTAAAATACCAAATACATTTGTCTCCTCAATAAATGAAACTGACCCTCCAGCAGCAATAAATATCTCAAAATATCTTATTTTAAATTTAAATAGTAACGACTTAGTTTAAAATCACATTTACCAAACAGCAACAGCTGTCAACCTATATGCTCTGGGTCCTAGTGACAGGGCATTCTTTACATATCTGGCACAAAATATAATAAATGTACTTCCCCCCCCAACATATTATCAAGTGTCAATATCACTCAAAAAGAAGTAAAACAGCAGAGAAGTATAAAAGTATAATCACCCGCTGTATATACTGAGGCATCCTGTGTATACTGATGGCTCATCAGTGAGTGAGGAAAAATGCCCATATCATAAGAACACAGAAAATGCTGCACTGAGAGCATCAGGGGTCTACCTAGTTCTGTATTTGTAGCATCCAAACTAGTTTAGAGGAACAGGAGCTACCCAGTGTGACCAACCAAAAAGGTTAACTCTTTCTTGAATATCCCTAACTCTTTCCTGAATAATCTCGTGTGAATTGATTATTTATAAATTATCTGAATGTTTCTTGGCTTAACAAGCATGGTATATCTACTATTCAGTAATATTGCCCTGGTTTTACCTTCTCTACAGCTCAGATTTGCAGATCTGAATTGAAGAAAAGCTCCTCAAAGATGATTCAGAGCAAGGAAGAGTGCAGTGTCTATTATACTGAATATAACATACTGAATATAATATAATAATATAAGAGTATATCTAGAAACAGACATCACTGAGGTAATCAGAAGCCCATTCCCCACTAGTGGGGGACGTTTGGTATCTTTTCTTAGGTACCTACTAGTTCCAGACACTGTGGGTGTAAAGATGTCAGGGGCCTTATAGACTGATGGAGAAGGCATGCAAGTCAATCAACAGTTCCAGTCTCAACCGTAAGTTGTCTGGTGGATGACCCGGAGGCCTGATGAATGCATGGAGATGGAGCACCTAAATCTGAAAGGTCAGGGAAGACTTCCTAAAAGAGGTGGTCTTGTAATTGAGCTTTATGGAAGGGAACACTTGCAGTGTCTTGTTTATACTTTCTCTCACAGAACTGAGCGAGACAGGTTTAAAGAAAGCAGGAGGGATCAACAGTATCTCACACGAGAGAGAAGAATAAATTTTTACAAAACAAATCCATATCGTTTTATAACCTGCTTTTTTTCCACTTAGCACAGTATTTTGAACCTTTCCATACTTTAAGCATGTTTTGGGCTAGATTTGGATGGACTAAAGAGAAATCAGGCAGGTGAAAGGGAGGTGGAAATTAAAGGAAGGGCTTTTAGTACAACAAATGGGCATACATAGTAAAATTAAGGAAGGATAAGTCAGCAATGTTCAGGGCAGTCAGGGAACCACAAGTAGTTCCGAATAGCTTTAGTGAAGAATACAGAAGTGGCAAGGAGCAGCTTGGGAGTTTAAGATTTACCCTAAAAACACTGGGAAACCATTGCTTCCCAATCACATAGTAAGATGTGATTAGACAAATCTAAAAGATCCATTTGACAGCTACAGAGTTAGTTGTCCTAGAGAAAATGAGAGGTCAGTCAGGAGGTCACTGCCTGAAACGAGGCAATGGGAGAACCGAGAGGGAGAGGCAGACATCTCTCAATCTCAGAGATGCTAGAGCAGCAGACTCTCCAGGGCTTGCCTAGTGAATGAAAGGAGATGCAGGGAAAAAAAGGAGACAATGACTCCCCCAACATGTTTAGCCTGGTTAGTGAAGGAAATAAAGGCACTGTTTCCTAAGACAAGGAATGAAAGGGAAGAGTAAAACGTTTTTGCTGGTGGAGGCAGGGAAAGACGACGAGAGCTCAGTTTTCAACATGATGAATGTGAAGTGCCTGTAGAACGTCCACTAGACTCCCCGCAGTCATCAGACGTCTGATGAGTCTGAGGACTACAGAAGTTCGTCTGCAGATAAAGAGATCAGCATCCAGGAGGCCACTAAAACCATGGGGTTGGATGAGGTTACCCAGAAAGTGCTGATCAAGAGCACAGGGCCAAGAACAGTGCCCTGGAGAAAGCTGGCATGAAAAAGGGCAGTGGAGTCCATCAAAGGCACAGAGTAGGAATAAGGAAGGAGGAAAAGAAAACGGGGAGGCAGGCATCACAGATGCCAGGTGAGGACACAGTTGGGAGTGGCTGTCAACGCTGTTGAGTGGAAGACAGAAGCAGAGCAGTTAGTCGAATAGGGCTCCACTGGGCTCTCAGAACTGACACTGACGGGAACTCTGATGAGTGCAGATGAAGGGGAAGAGAAGGGACAGAAGCACAAGTACTACAGGCTGAAGAGAAAAGATGGCAGCGATTGACCACTTATTTAACATCTCGATCAGGAAAGAAAGTAGAGACCTAGGACATGAGAATAATTTCCTTTTCAGATGCCTCATTTCCTCATCTATAAAATGAGAGATACAGAGCATACTGTTTCTACAGTCTCTCCAAATCTAAAATTCTGAATCCTAAATTTAAGAATTTAAGGATCCTAAATCCTAAAATTAAGAAATCCAACTTGTCTTGATAGTATGATCAGGACTTTGAACCACAGGTATATTCCATTTGGTCCTGGTTGGTTTTCCTGTAGCTTATCCCATATTAGTCAAGGAAAAATATGATGGCTATCAACGTGACCTTCAGAGATGCTTGTGTTAGGCCTAAACAAGACATGTATGAGGGTCTACTCTATGGCTACCAATCCTGCAAGTGAAGTTCCTATTAGCCTTATATGAGAGATGACAATACCAACACACAGAGTGAAGTAACCTGACTCAAGCTACCCAGCTGGTACAAGCAACATAAGCCCATGCTCTTTCCACTGCACCATGGGGCTTCCCATTCGTGTTCATAATGATCCATTCAATTCATTTTCTGAGTCACTCAACGATCTAACTGATTTTAAATTCAGTGTGGGAAGGTAATAAGACACTACAGTATAGCAAAGGAAGCCGTCATCTTTTGCTTATTTCATCAGCTTTTTCTTTGCTGTTTATAAATTTCAGCGAAATGTGTCCTGTACTATTTCTTAACGATATAACACTCGTAGATTTTGAACCTCAAGATACATCAACTGGAATACTCTGGGCCTGTCTAAATAATCTAAGATGACTGCTCTTCCACACCTTGAAGGTCAATAGGGATTTTACTAGTCCATGGGTAAGGCAATTTCAAAAATAAAAACCTTCCACAGAAAGTACACGTTCTCTGACTCCCTGAAAGGTGCCGTGTTGGAACAGTGGTCTACGACCATCAAGGCTATATAATAACATGTATAAGCTTTACCATTTCATGTACTCTGCTTTGCTTGAGCTACATTTAAAAACACTAAGCCACAGACTGGGATTTTCTTCTTTATCAGAAATGAATTCTAACTAAAAAAATTTTTACCCTGGATATAAAGTATTAATTTATGAGTTATTTAGTAAAAAATACTTACCTGCTTGCTTCTAGTGCAGATGTTTCTTTAGAACTTTGAGAGTTTAAGATTTTTTCAATTTTCTCAACTGATCGAATAACTTGAATAAGCCTCAATACACACATCTATAAATAAAAATTAAGAATAAAGCTATTGTCATGTTTAATCTTAATTATCTTATTTTGTCATCCTAAGTGCAGGAAAATACAAAGTCAAAAGTCAGTGTAAAATTACCTATAGCATTCTACATTTTTAGCATTTCTACATAACACTAAATTCCCAAGAATGCAAATCTTTTGGCTTTCTAGAACAAACAGATTTCAACATTGTATCACAATTTTGGAACTTAAAAAAACTTACTGTTTTTGGTTTCTTATATTATATCCTTATTCCCTCTTTCTTTTCCCCATCTGTTTTAGGACAGGGTCTCGCTCTATCACCCAGGCTGGAGTGCAGTGCTGTGATCTTGACTCACTGCAGCCTCAACTTCCCAGGCTCAAGTAATCCTCCCACCTCAGCCTCCCAAGTAGCTGGGACTACAGGCACACACCACCACATCTGGCTAATTTTTTTGTATTATTTGTAAAGACAGGGTTTTGCTATGTTGCCCAGGCTGTTCTCAAAGTCCTGAGCTCAAGTAATCTGCCTGTCTCAGTCTCTCAAACCGCTGAGATTACGGGTGTGAGCCATTACACCTGGCCTCTTTCTCCATCTTAAATAAACCTTTATTTTGGTACTACATTCATGTTCTTAAGATCCTTTTCTCATGTTTTTAGTTTCCAATCATATTTGTCCTCTTCATTTACATGTGCATGATATACCGATAAACCTAAGTGCCAATTCATTAAAGACATTTATTACACAAGGCAGATATTATTATCAGGGAACATTATAAAAACGCATTGTTAAAATAACAAAAATAAAGTCATTCATTAAATAAATAGTTACAAAGCATCTATCATGAACCAAGACATTCTTCTACACATTGGGAATATAAGTGGATAAAACAGGCAAAAATCCCCTCTCTCATGAAGTGGACAATCTTTTCTAGCAACGCACTACATTCTTGAATCTTTGGACAAAAGCTGAGAAGGGATCTAAAGGAGAGTTAAACAGAAGATCTCTAAAATAGGCTTCTCTCCCTTGAGATTTTAAAAAGTGTGGTTGGGTACTAATACACAAATACATCTAATAAATACATTTAGAAAACACGTTAATATAAAAGAGAGACATCACGCTCCTCTCTGCAAAGGTATCAAGGAGAGTAAATCATACCGTACGCCTGAAAGTGCCTGTTACTACAAGGTGCTACAGTGAATCAATGCTTTAATATTATAATATTTGAGTATACCTTTTTTTTCCTAATGTCCTCTTGTTTAGACACTCGTTCATCAACTGCCCGAATTCCTTCACTGACAGATGATCTAAGGCTCTTTAAAAGAAAAAAAAAAAAAAGTACTGCAGAGATTGTTTCATAACATTATGAAATTTATACATTTAATTCAATTCCACAGGACTTAACACCTACAGCCAGTATTACACAGATATTGACAAATTACAAAATATTAGACACAATTGCTGTTTGTGTCTCAAGATTTAGGGGGAAAATGACATATAAAGCCAAGGTCATGCAGGATCGGCTGCCGAAAGAAAATTAATGCATACACAACGAGCATCACAGGTGGTCAGGGTAAAGAAAGGATAACCTGAGTCAAAGTATAAGGGTGTCTGGTGGAGGAGATGAGACTTGAGGTAGATTCTAAAAGTTTGTGGATGCTGACAAGCGTAGAGAGAAGATTATCAGAAGACAAGGCAGGAAGATAGAACAGTTATGACATATTTCAGAACCAGTGAGGAATACATCCAGGGGTAACTGCAGGCTTCAATTTGGGCAAAAGCAGAAATAAAACAGGAAGGGTTAATTCAAGAGGGCTATGACTAGATAATACTTTTAGACTAGATTCTACACATTTTAAGTACTAATATATCATGAAAAAAGTTGTTTTGGGAAAATTCAGAAGCAAGAAGTCAAGAACAGGAGGCAAGGAAAAGGGAGAGGTAATAGGTGGAGAAACATGTCCAGAAGCTAATGAATTAATCAGAAATTAGGGCCAAAATGAAAGTAATGGAAAAACTAGAATAAACTGGAGAAATCACAAAAATTCTATAGAAAAGTGAATTCATTCATCCCACAAATGTTATGAAATACCTATTAAATGTCAGCTATTGTGCAAGCCAATGAGGATGCAATGGTGAAAAAGATAGAAATAGTCTCATAGAAATAGTCTCATTTCTCAATGACTGCAGAATCTCACAGAGTAGCTTCATGAGTTGGAGGTCAAAAAGGAAGAACAGGTCTATTGCTAAACCAATCAGGAAAAAGATGGCTATAGAGACAGCTGTGGAAAGAAGGAGAGCATATGGTGCTGGCAGGTGGCAAGGTAAAGACTAGAGCCTGCAGGTGACAGAGCAGTCAACAATGACAGAGCAGAATTCAGGAAAGTGAATCCACCTCCATGGGAGGCAATCTGGAGAGGAGAGGAGAGGACAGGAGAGGAGAGGAGAGGAGAGGAGAGGAGAGGAGAGGAGAAGGCTGAGGACTGAGGCTTGGAAAACACCCTATCTCCAAGGCTGGGGGTAAGAAGAGATACACTGAAAGGAAGGCAGAAGAGCCACCCAAGAGCCATGTAAAAGCCACCCAGAGTGTGGAATCCAACAGTGGATCACAAAAACAATTTTCCTTCCATGGCAAGAAGTAGTACTTTAAAAGCTTTTTGAAAAAATCAAACAAGACATAAACATCTGAAAATATTTGCTAGTTCAAGGCACAACTCGAGACCTCTCTTTTAAGAATTATTTCTTGCCTGCCATTCCTATGGACTTCTAAACACTGACATTGCTATTATTCTGCATTTTTTTTTTTCAGCACTACACATGCACTGAATGTTTATGTATGTCACCTACTGTGAGCCTACTATGTGCCAGGGACTGTCTTAGGGGCTAAGTGCATAAGGCTACACAAGCTGCGCATGATCTAGTGGTGACATACACAGGTAATAATGGTGCAATGAACCAAGTTTATGACAGTTCCTCAAGGCTAAGACAGCATGGAAGTCACAGTGCCTGACACAGACTGTGGGGTGGACCAGCAGGGACAGGACAGGGTAGCACACTTTTCTGTTGAAAATGATGTCAAAACTTCCTTCTCTACTGTTCATCCGGATGGAGTCCCTGTCTCCAATGGCTTAGACATGGGAGTCCCAACTCATTACAGCAGACATTATCTCATAGGAACATTAAAATAAACACAATTAGTTATTACATTAATTATATATTATCCTTCAGTTACATTAGGGTTTAAAGAGCTTCTGCGGATAGTCTAGGAACCTAACAATATATAAAGTATTATTTGAGAAAATATTTGTAAAACTATAAATTTTTAAAATAGAAGCTATTCGTAAATTAGTGACTACCTACATATGAGTGAGCTAACAGTAACAAGTTGAGTTTTCAAACAGCCTTCTCCTCCCCCAACATTTTAAAGCTATATACTCCAAGAATCTGTCATCTTCAAATCAAACATAAATTTTTTTGGTTATAGTATCACACGCAAAAAATAGAGAATGATTTACAACTTTTCTGAGGGTATTATAATTACTAAACATTCAAAAAACAAAAAACAACAATCTAACAGATTAAAGGAATTCTTTTTTGGAGGGGCAAACAAGCATATCATGCTTTATGGTAAACTGTTTAATGTTATTTGGGAAACTTACCAGAACCTCTTCTCGTAATTGTCCCAAAGGCACAGAAAGCTGGTTAAGGGCTTTGTCCATGCCAACCTAAAGGCAGAGATCATGTTGGCACACACACTTCACAATCAAGAGTAATAGCTAAGTATCTATTTAATGATCAGTGCAGTGCTAGACGTAGGTTATTCCTTCTGTACAACAAAATGAACAACCATATATTGCTAAGTAACTAAATAACATGTTATTTTACAATAAATATTGTTGATAGAATGTGAAAAAACCTTTGATGTGCATGAAAACTATAAAAATAAAAGAAGTCATAATAAATAAAAGCTTTCTTAGACACAATTTGCCTCTGAATAAAATATTTTAATGAATTTGAGAAATTTTAACTGGAGATAAAGAGCTATCTGTCTGTAATTTACAATATTCAACCAGCTGATGTGAAAGTCTCAAGGACTCTATCTGTCCTAACCATTATAACCCTTGAGAAAAATCCAAATGAAATAGAATGGAAATAAAAATTTCTAGGTTTCTAATCCCACCACAACATTTATCTTAGATGTACATTTCGCAAATGCAAATATGGCTCATTAATTTTAATGCTTCTTAAAATTTCCATGGAGATGGCTACCTTCTGTACTTCTTTGGAGAGAGTTTTAAAAGTAAAATAAAATAGGAATAGGATGACCAAAAGGCAAACTTTGGGAGTATTAAAATATAAGCACTTCTAACCTACTTTTATAAACAGCTGATATGCTCAAGGCAAACTATTCTTACATTTTATAAAACCAAGCCTCCTAACGATCAATATTGGCCAAAGTTCTCTCAACCTAGCTCTGGCTAGCATATGTATCTGAAAGTAAATTAAACATTTCCTTAAGAACAGCTGATATTTGCTCTTGCAAATTGATCTAAACCAGAGAGATTTCACAGTAATCAGCAGCTAACAAAAACAACCACTCTGCTATTACTAGCCTTTGCTTTTTAATAATATCAAATTCAAAAAATATTCAATCTAGAATAGTCTTAAATAAGTAAAAAAGCAAAATTGTATATCAAGAAAGTTTGGTTATTTTATTGATGAGATTAGTGATCTCTTCAAATTTCTGTGAGGATCTCAACTAAAAGGTTTCTAAAAACACATAACACTTCTAAGAATAAGTATGAGTAAGAAAGAAATTGTATGTGTGTAAATGGGACCATGGATTGAAAGTTACCAGGTTTGTTGAAAGATTGACAAAATCTGCATAATCCTTGTTGATGAGTTCGACCATGGCTGTTTTAAGAAGTTTATAGTAGAGCTCCAGGTCATCTCTCAGTTCTTCCAGCTGGACCCGCTTCCTACAGTCAGACACAAAATGATCGACATCGAAATCTTCCTGAAAAATAAAACCAGAGAAGAAAAAATTATGGCAATGACATCACAGTGACATATACAAATGAAATGGAAGAAAGAGTAAGAAAGTCCATTCCCTTCGTTTACAAGGCCATGCTGCTGCAGGAAGAAAGTGTCTTCATACATCAAAGTATGAAGGTGTTTGTCCGCTTTATAAAGGTGCCAAGAAGGGTGGCCCCTGACGGACAACATCCTCTCCTGTTGCCTAAAGTTCTAAAAGTGAACTTCTTTTTCAAAACAACACAATTCAATCAGGTTCTTCTCAAAATAGAAACGTTTCCCCTTAAAGTAACAAATGTTCAATGTAAAACTTTCAAACAACAAAGATTTATATTAAAAATCTCCATCAGAGTAAAAGAAAAAATCGGCCGGGCACAGTGGCTCAAGCCTGTAATCCCAGCACTGTGGGAGGCCGAGACGGGCGGATCACGAGGTCAGGAGATCGAGACCATCCTGGCTAACACAGTGAAACCCCGTCTCTACTAAAAAAATACAAAAAACTAGCCGGGCGTAGTGGCGGGAGCCTGTAGTCCCAGCTACTCGGGAGGCTGAGGCAGGAGAATGGCATAAACCCGGGAAGCGGAGCTTGCAGTGAGCTGAGATCTGGCCACTGCACTCCAGCCTGGGTGACAGGGCGAGACACCGTCTCAAAAAAAAAAAAAAGAAAAAAAAAAAAAAAAAAAAGAAAAAATACCCAAATTCTCATGCTGTAGAGATAAGCACTATTTTTTTCTCTACCTAACACTGTGATTCACATCCTTCCAGATGTTTCTTTATGTGTCACATGCACACACAGAATCTTAATATTCATGCTGTATGTAAACTGCTTTTCCCCATATAACAATACAACTTGGATGTCTTTTCATAATCCATATAAATTTGCATTCATGTTTTACATGGATGTTGAGTATTCCACCAAACAAGATGTTCAGGAGCTTGCGAAGCACACTGCAGCTCAGCAAGGCCGCTGTGGTCAGACTGCCAGATTTCTCCTCTCTGGGCAGGCCATCTCTGAAAAAAAGGCAGCAGTCCCAGTCAGGGACTTACAGATAAAACCCCCATCTCCCTGGGACAGAGCACCTGGGGGAAGGGGTGGCTGTGGGCACAGCTTCAGCAGACTTAAACGTCCCTGCCTGATGGCTCTGAAGAGAGCAGCGGACCTCCCAGCACAGCATATGAGCTCTGGTAAGGGTCAGACTGCCTCCTCAAATGGGTCCCTGACCTCCGTGCATCCTGACTGGGAGACACCTCCCAGTATGGGCCGACAGACACTTCATACAGGAGAGCTCTGGCTGGCATCTGGCAGGTGCCCCTCTGGGATGAAACTTCCAGAGGAAAGAACAGGCAGCAATCTTTGCTGTCCTGCAGCCTCCACTGATGAAATCCAGGCCAACAGGGTCTGGAGTGGACCTCCAACAAATTTCAGCAGACCTGCAGCAGAGGGGCTTGACTGTCAGAAGGAAAACTAACAAACAGAAAGGAATAGCACGTCCACTCAAAGACTCCATCCAAAGGTCACCAACATCAAAGTCCAAAGGTAGATGAATCCACAAAGATGGGGAGAAACCAGTACAAAAACGCTGAAAATTCCAAAAACCAGAACACCACTTCTCCTCTAAAGGATCACAACTCCTCGCCAGCAGGGGAACAAAACTGGATGGAGAATGACTTTGACGAAATGACAGAAGTAGGCTTTGGAAGGTGGGTAATAACTAACTCCTCCAAGCTAAAGGAGCATGTTCTAACCCAATGCAAGGAAGCTAAGAACCTGGAAAAAAGGTTAGATGAATTGCTAATTAGAATAACCAGTTTGGAGAAGACTATAAATGACCTGATGGAGCTGAAAAACACACCATGAGAACTTTGTGAAGCACACACAAGTATCAACAGCCGAATCAATCAAGCAGAAGAAAGGATATCAGAGACTGAAGGCCAACTTAATGAAATGAAGTGAGAAGACAAGATTAGAGAAAAAAAAGGAAAGAATAAAGCCTCCAAGAAATATGGAGTAGATGAAAAGACCAAATCTGCATTCGATTGGTGTACCTGAAAGTGATAGGGAAAATGGAACCAAGTTGGAAAACATTCTGCAGGATATTATCCAGGAGAACTTCCCCAACCTAGCAAGACAGGCCAACATTCAAATTCAGGAAATATAGAAAACACCACAAAGAAACTCCTTGAGAAGAGTAATCCCAAGACACATTATCGTCAGATTCACCAAGGCCGAAATGAAGGAAAAAATGCTAAAAGCAGACAGAGAAAAAGGTCGAGTTACCCACAAAGGGAAGCCCATCAGAATAATAGCAGATCTCTCTGCAGAAACCCTACAAGCCAGAAGAGACTAGGGGTCAAAATTCAACATTCTTAAAGAAAACAATTTTCAACCCAGAATTTCATATCCAACCAAACTAAGCTTCATAAGCAAAGGAGAAATAAAGTCCTTTACAGACAAGCAAATGCTGAGAGATTTTGTCACCACCAGGTCCTGCCTTACAAGAGCTCTAGAACGAAGCATTAAACATAGAAAGGAAAAACTGGTACCAGTCACTGCAAAAACATACCAAATTGTAAAGACCATCGACACTATGAAGAAACTGCATTAATTAATGGGCAAAATAACGACAGGGTCAAATTCACACATAACAATATTAACCTTAAATGTAAACAGACTAAATGCCCCAATTAAAAGACACAGACTGGCAAATTGGATAAAGAGTCAAGACCCATCGGTGTGCTGTATTTAGGAGACTCATCTCACGTGCAAAGACACACATAGGCTCAAAATACAGGAATGGAGGAATATTTACCAAGCAAATGGAAAGCAAAAAGAAGCAGGAGTTGAAATCCTAATCTAAAACATACTTTAAACCAACAAAGATCAAAAGAGACAAAGAAGGGCGTTACATAATGGAAAAGGGATCAATGCAACAAGAGCTAATTATCCTAAATATAGATGCACCCAATACAGGAGCACCCAGACTCACAAAGCAAGTTCTTAGAGACCTACAAAGAGACTTAGACTCCCACACAGTAATAGTGGGAGATTTTAACACGCCACTGTCAGTATTAGACAGATCAACAAGACAGAAAATTAACAAGGATATTCAGGACTTGAACTCAGTTCTGGATCAAGAGGACCTAATAGACATCTACAGAACTCTCCACCCCAAATCAACAGAATATACATTCTTCTCAGCAGTGCACTGCACTTATTATAAAATTGGCCACATAACTGGAAGTGAAACACTCCTCAGCAAATGCAAAAGAATAAAAATCATAACAGACTCTCAGACCACAGTGTAATCAAATTAGAACTCAGGATTAAGAAACTCACTCAAAACCGCACAACTACATGGAAACTGAACAACCTGCTCCAGAATGACTGTTGGGTAAATAATGAAATGAAGGCAGAAATAAAGATGTTCTTTGAAACCAACGAGAATGAAGACACAATATACCAGAATCTCTAGGACACATTTAAAGCAGTATGTAGAGGGAGCTGTATAGCACTAAATGCCCACAAGAGGAAGCAGGAAAGATCTAAAACTGACACCCTAACATCAAAATTAAAAGAACTGGAGAAGAGAAGCAACAGCAAACAAATTCAAAAGCTAGCAGAAGACAAGAAATAACTAAGATCAGAGCAGAACTGAAGGAGATAGAGACATGAAAAACCCTTCAAAAAAATCAATGAACCAATGAAACCAGGAGCTGGTTTTCTGAAAAGATCAACAAAATAAACAGACCTCTAGCCAGACCAATAAATAAGAAAAGAGAGAAGACTCAAATAGATGCAATAAAAAATGATAAAGGGGATATTACCCCCAATCCCACAGAAATACAGACTACTATCAGAGAATACTATAAACACCTCTAGGCGAATAAACTAGAAAATCTAGAAGAAATGGATAAATTCCTGGACACATATACCCTCCCAAGGCTAAACCAGGAAGAAGTCAAATCCCTGAATAGACCAAAACAAGTTCTGAAATTGAGGCAGCAATTAATAGCATACCAACCAAAAAAAGTCCAGGACCAGATGGATTAACAGCTGAATTCCACCAGAGGTACAAAGAGGAGCTGGTACCATTCCTTCTGAAACGATTCCAAACAACAGAAAAAGAGGGAATCCTCCCTAACTCATTTTATGAGGCCAGCATCATCCTGATACCAAAACCTGGCAGAAACACAACAAAAAAAGAAAATTTCAGGCCAATATTTTTGATGAACATCAATGCAAAAATTCTCAATAAAATACTGGCAAACCAAATCCAGCAGCACATCAAAGAGCTTATCCACCACAATCAAGTTGGCTTCATCCCTGGGATGCAAGGCTGGTTCAACATATGCAAATCAATAAATGTAAACCATGACATAAACAGAACTAATGACAAAAACCAAAACATTATCTCAATAGATGCAGAAAAGGCTTTCGTCAAAATTCAACACCCCTTCATGCTAAAAACTCTCAATAAACTAGGTATTGATGGAACGTATCTCAAAATAATGAGAGCTACTTATGACAAACCCACCACCAATATCATACTGAATGGGCTAAAACTGGAAGCACTCCCTTTGAAAACTGGCACAAGACAAGGATGTCCTCTCTCACCACTTCTATTCAATATAGTATTCGATGCTCTGGTCAGGGCAATCAGGCAAGAGAAAGAAATAAAGGGTATTCAAATAGGAAGAGAGGAAGTCAAATTGTCTGTTTGCAGATGACATGATTGTATATTTAGAAAACCCCATCGTCTCAGCCTAAAATCTCCTTAAGCTGATAAGCAACTTCAGCAAAGTCTCAGGATACAAAATCAATGTGCAAAAATCACAAGCATTCCAATACACCAACAACAGACAGCCAAATCCTGAGTGAACTCCCATTCACAACTGCTACTAAGATAATAAAATACCTAGGAATACAACCTACAAGGGATGTGAAAGACCTCTTCAAGAACTACAAACTGCTGCTGAAAGAAATAAGAGAGGACACAAACAAATGGAAAAACATTCCATGTTCATGGATAGGAAGAATCAATGTCGTGAAAATGGCCGTACTGCCCAAAGTAATTTACAGATTCAATGCTATCCCCATCAAGCTACCATTGACTTTTTTCACAGAATTGGAAAAAACTCTTCTCAAAGAAGAGCCCACATAGCCAAGACAACCCTAAGCAAAAAGAACAAAGCTGGAGGCATCACATTACCTGACTTCAAACTATACTACAAGGCTACAGTAACTGAAACAGTATGGTATTGGTACCAAAACAGATATATATATATATATATATATATACCACTGGAACAGAACAGAGGCCTCAGAAACACCACCACACATCTAAAATCATCTGATCTTTGACAAACCTGACACAAGCAATGGGGAAAAGATTCCCTATTTAATAAATGCTGTTGGGAAAACTGGCTAGCCATATGCAGAAAACTGAAACTGGATCCCTTCCTTACACCTTATACAAAAATCAACTTAAGATGGATTAAAGACTTAAACGTAAGACCTAAAACCATAAAAATCCTAGAAGAAAACCTAGGCAATACCATTCAGGACATAGGCTTGGGCAGACTTCATGTCCAAAACACCAAAAGCAATGGCAACAAAAGCCAAAACTGACAAATGGAATCTAATTAAACTAAAGAGCTTCTGTACAGCAAAAGAAACTATCATCAGAGTGAACAGGCAACCTACAGAATGGGAGAAAATTTTTGCTATCTATCCATCTGACAAAGCGCTAATAGCCAGAGTCTACAAAGAACTTAAACACACAAGAAAACTGAATCTCCAATACAAGAGTTCATGAGAGGAGACCTTTAAGAAGTGGTCGTGAGGGCTTTGTCCTCATGAATGTATTCAAGCTGTTACCATGCAAGTGGATTCATTTTTGAGAGAGGATTATAAAAGTGAGTTCAGCCCTCTCTTGCTCTTGTATGCTCCCCCCATCCAATCTCTGCCACATGATGCTCTACACCCCATTTTGACACAGCAAGAAAGCCTTCACCAGATTCGGCCTCTTGATCTTGAACTTCCCAACCTCCAAAAATATGAGCCACATAAACTTCTATAGTTTATAAATTATCCAATCCCAAGTATTCTGTTTTAGCAGCACAAAATTAGACACTCACTAATATGGAGTGTCTTCATAGACTCTAAAGTCAAACTCTGGCTCGGCATGGTGGCTCACGCCTGTAATGCCAGCACTTTGAGAGGCTGAAGTGGGTGGTTCACTTGAGGTCGGGAGTTCAAGACCAGCCTGGCCAACATGGCGAAACCCTGTCTCCACTAAAAATACAAAAATTAGCCCGGCGTGGTGGCATGCGCCTGTAATCTCAGCTACTTGGGAGGCTGAGGCATGAGAATCGCTTGAGCCTGGGAGGCGGAGGTTGCAGTGAGCCAAGATGATGCCACTGCACTCTTCCCTGGGCAACAGAGCGAGACTCTGTCTCCAAAAACAAACAAACAAACAAAAAAAACAAAAAAAATAAAGAAGTCAAACTCATTGAAACAAAAAGTAGAATTGTGGTTACTAGGTGCTGGAGAATGGGGACTGGGGTTGGGAGTAATGTCAAATGATATAAACTTCCAGTTATAGTATAAATAAATTCTGGAGTTCTAATGTATAGCATGATGACTATAGTTAATAATATACTGTATTCTTGAAATGTGCTAAGAGAGTAGATCTTAAGTGTTCTCACCATAACAAGAGGGGGTTAACTATGTGAGATGATGAATACACTACCTTGGTTATGGTAATTATTTCACAATGTATACACATTATCAAATCATCACACTGTATATAATTTTTATTTGTTGTACAATTTTTATTTGACAATCATACCTAAATAAAGCTGGGGTGGGCAAGCAGTATGAAATCAAACCTAATTTTAAAATGAGCAAAAGATCTGAAAAAATGCTCAACATGAGTTATTATTAGGGAACTGCAAATTAAAACAAGACACTAATGAACAGAATGACTAAAATCCAAAACATTGACAATACCAAATGCTTCTGAGGTTATGGAGCAGTAGGAATTCTGGGAAGAATGCAAAATGGAAGTCACTTTGGAAGACAGCTTGACAGCTTCTTACAAAACTAAACAGAGTCTTACCAATTGTGCTCCTTATTTAGCCAAATGGGCTGAAAATGTATGTCCATACAAAAACCTGAATGAGCAGCCTCATTCTAACTGCCAAAACTTGGAAGCAAATATGATTTCTTTTAATAGGTAAATAGATGAACAAACTGTGGTATATCTACACATGGAACGTTACTCGCAATAAAAAGAGATGAGCTATATCAAGCCGCAAAAACATGGAGGAATCTTAAATGTATATTTCTAAGTGAAAGAAGCCAATCTGAAAAGGCTGTATATACTATATGATTCCAACTACATATACGATATTCAGGAAATGGCAAAACTATGGAGACTAAAGAGATCAGTAGTTGCCTGGGGTTAGGGATGGGAGGGTGCTGGGGGTGCTGAGGGTGCCGAGAGATGGGGAAGAATGGACAGGCAGAGCACAAGGGATTTGTAAAGCAATGAAACTGTTCTGTATGATACTGTAATAGTGGATACATGACACTATGTACTTATTAAAATCCATCAAATGTAGAACACAAAGAATGAACTCTAATAAAAACTATGGCACTTCAGTTAAAAATAATGCCTCAATATTGGTTCATCAATTGTAACAAAGGTAAGATACTAAAGCAAGATGTTACTAGGAGAAACTGTGAAGCGGGACGGGATAGATGGGACCTCTGCGCTTTCTGCTCAATTTTTCTATAAAACTAAAACTGCTCCAAAAAATAGTCTATTAATTAAAAAATACTAAGGTAGATAAACTTTTTTTTCCTGAATAGAATAGTATCCACTTTTTGAAAATAAGCTATTTTAGTTAAAAAGCAATATATTTTAAAGTAGACTTTTTTCTTGTTAAAATATATATGCCTATGTCTGAAAAAGCTGGAAGAAGTCAAGAATTATGATCTGTAAGCTCAGAAATTAAAAGAAAAATCATTTCTCTTTATACTCAGAGATATTTCTGACTTAAATATCAGAGATATTTCTGACAGGTAAAGTACAAATGCCCCAAACAGCTAGAAGTTGACTAACAAATCAAATACAGGATAATAAGACAGCAAAACAAACCAGCTGCGGAAAACTTAAGAACGATTAACTAGAATAGTAGTGACAATCAAATTTAAAACCAAATAAAGTTTAAAAGTTTAGCTGTTTTAATAACTAGTTGCACACAAGGATGGCAAACAATGACTGACACAAGAGAACTGGGGAAGTAATCATTTAAAGCTTGCCTGAGACCCAAATATCAATATCCTCAACACTGAGAAAATTTCATAGAACTTTTAACAGAAGAACAAAATTCTCCAAGCTGCCTCATGCTGAATGCCAAAAAGTAAAATGTTCCCCAAATATAGAAAACTATCAAATCATCAGCTACTGCAGCTGTGACAGAACCCTAATCCCCCAGATATCATTCTGTATTCATAATGATGGGAGGTACTACTAAGAGGGAACACCAAGCTGAAGACACGATCTCTGCCCTCAAAACATGTTCAGTCTCATTGAGATAAATACCAATACAAAATATTATGTGCTAAACTGTGGATTAAATAAACTATAGGTGGAAAGTCATAAAAGATTAGTATGAGCTCCTGTATGTCTGTGTGTTTCAAACCATTCTTTAAGACAAAGGACCAACAGATAAGAATAAATGCCGCTGCATATTCGATAAATATTAAATATTCACTACGTGCAGAAAAAATGAACCTGGACCCATATTTCTCACCATATATAAAAATTAAGTCAAGATGGATTAAAAACTTAAATGTAAGACCTGAAACTATAAAAATCCTAGAAGAAAACCTAGGAAAAATTCTTCTGGACATTGGCCTAGGCAAAGGATTTATGACTAAGACCTCAAAACAGATGCAACAAAAACAAAAATAGACACATGAGACTTCATTAAACTAAAAAGCTCTGCAGAGCAAAAGAAACAGCAGAGTAAACAGGCAATCTACAGAATGGGAGAAAACATATGGAAATTATACATGCAACAAAAGACTAATATCCAGAGTCTACATGGAACTTTAACAAATCAACAAGAAAAAAACAAGTAACTCCATTAAAAAGTGGGCAAAGGACATGAACAGACATTTCTCAAAAGAAGACATACAAGCAGCCAACAAACATATGAAAAAATGTCCAACATAACTAATCATCAGAGAAATGCAAATTAAAATCACAATGAGATACCATCTAACACCAATCAGAACAGCTTTTATTAAAAAGTCAAAAAACAACACTGGATGTGAGAAAGAGGAATGCTTATACACTGTTGGTGAGAAGGTAAAAAGAAAATGTGGTACATATATACCATAGAATACTATGCAGCCATAAAAAGATGAAATCATGTCTTTTGCAGCAACATGGAAAGAGCTGGAGGTCACTATCCTAAATGAACTCAGAGAGTCAAATACCACATCATCTCCCTTCTAAGTGGGACATAAATGATGGGTACATGTGGACATAAAGATGGAATTAATAGACACTGGGGATTCAAAAGGGGAAGGGTTGGAGAAAGATGAGGGCTGAAAAATTATCTATTGGGTACAACATTCACTATCTGGGTGATGAGTACACTAGAAGCACAAACCTCACCATTACACACCATAACCACGTAACAAAACTGCACATGTACTTCCTGAATCTAAAATAAAATAAAATAAATAAGTAACAAAAATAAAACCACAATGAAATAAACCCAATAAATCCAATAAATAAATAAATACTCACAGTGTGACTCAGGCACTACTGTAATTACAGGGGACACAGCAATGAAAAGCAAAGACAACATTCCTATTCTCAAGGAGCATATATTCTAATGGAGAAATGAGAAAATCAACATGTAAACAAATAAACATTATGAATAGTGGTAACTGCTACAAAGAAAATAAAATGGAACCCTATGAAAGTGAGTGGTGAAAAGGGGATAGAAGACCCTTACAAAGCGGTATCTGAGCTGAGATCTGAATGCCATGAAGGCACCAGCCATGGGAAAGACTGTGGGAAGGAAACCCTTCCTCACAATAGCAAGCTATGGGCAAAAACATCCCTGGGCTCTTCCCTCCAGCCCCTGCCCTCAACCTAGTGCTGTCCCCAGTGCAGTGTGGCCCCACTGACACATGACCCAGTTAGTCTGGAACTCGTGTCTCCCAAGGCTCATTCTAAACCTTTATTTGGTTACCAGATTACTGAAGCTTGAGAAATTCAAAATGTATGCTAAAGTGCTTTCCAGCATCTATGGACAGATGATCTTAGAAGTTTTATGAAATAGTAGCACTTAAGTTCTAAATAACTTATTATGTTTAAATGGACTCATCAATTTTATGTCTAAATCTTCTGTTCAATACTATACCTGTGTTTGACATATTTATGAGAAGGCAAAGAAAACCTATAACCTGTCCCTTCCCTTTAACAAGTATTTGTGCTGTCTCCCAGCTGATTTCTTCTCTTTCTTTCTCCTTTTTACCCCAATTTAACACTAATGATAATCTGTGTGGTCTTTTAGCTTACTTTCTCAACTTAATTTCTTGAGCGCTTAAGCAGAATGATCTCATTCTGAAGTGCTCATTGCTGCGGGTGTTTTAGGGACACCTGAGGAAGCCCAAGCCCCCATTTGTGATTAGTGTAGTTACATCTTCAAAGAAATTTGATGTTAAATGCTATATGACTAGTTAAACAACAAATATCTATTTACATCATACTTATCTAACTTTGAACAACTATCCCAAGTAATAAAAACTCAAGGGACCATGAGTTCAACATTTTATTCAAGAAATACATTGTATAATATTGCAAGAAGTGACTTAGAAAATCGAAAGCCACAACTGCTCAGAAAGCTTTCTTTCTTTCTTTCTTTCTTTCTTTTCTTTTCTTTCTCTCTCTCTCTCTTCCTCTCTCTCTCTCTCTCTCTTTTCTTTCTTTCATACCAAAGAACTTCTTTTTACCAAAGGCCAACTGAATAAACTGTATGTCCAATGGTACCGATCTCATACCATTGAGAAAAGTATTTCATATTAGGAAATTGCTCCACATATGGGTAATTAGAAAATTTTGTGACAATCAGTCTCAAATATATTCTTCATTTCTGTTGCAAACTGAAGCCAAAGAGAATTCAAGCTTTTCATGAAGACTACAAATGAAACCATGAACCTGTCAGGTCAGCATTTTAGTTGCTCTGACATGATGGCACACACTATGCCGGGCACTCAGCAACACTGGGCTGTGCAGCTTTCACACTCACATCTGCTCTCCTGTATCTCATCTACAGGCCAAGAGTCCAGATCACTAGATGCATTACAATTTGTTTTAAATAAGTGATGACCCTCAATCTTGTCCCTACTGATAAAATGCATGTGCTTTAGCATAGGGGACTATGTGATATTTGGGGGCTGTTCTTAGTATTCAAAATCACACATTCCAAAGTTCCTACCATCTAGAAAGGAAAGCATGACATGATTATTTTTCCAGCCTGGGAGTCAGGAGATAAGGGCCCTGGGTTGCCCCAGTTAGTTGTGTGATTTTGGAGGAAGTCACAACAACTCTGGACCTCAGTTTCTTTATCGGCAAACGGGAAGAATCTACTACAATTTTACCTCTGTATCCAAGCATTCCACACCCTCTAATTCAACCAGCCATGAATTGAAAAGATTCTTTAAAAAAAAAATGTAAAAAATAAAAAGTAATGCAAATAAAAACACAGTATAACAACGATTTACACTGTATTAGGTAGTGTAAGTGATCTAGAGGTGATTTAAAGTATTCCAGAGGATGTAAGTAGGTTATATGCAAATACTACACCATTTACAAGAGGGTCTTGAGCATTTGCAGATTTTGCTATCTGTGAAGGGGTGGGAGATGTCCTGGAATCAATCCTCTGTGGCTACTGAGGGGCAACTATAAGTTTCTTTATTCGCAAAAACATAAAATGACAAGAGCCAGAAACACTGCAAAGAGTACTGAGATAAGCATCACCCCATGACACAAATGAGGAAACAAGCCCACGGAGGCCAGTGATTTGCACAAAATCACATGTGAGCGGTCAGCAGAGCTGAAACTGGGGCCCACATCTCCAGGTCACTGCTATTCAATCAGCCAGGCATTATTCTCTTGGACACACCACCTGTTTCAATATTCCCTATTCACACACTTAGAATACAGAGGAACCTCAGAACGACAGTAAGGGGTCCCCTTATCTGAGGGAGATACATTCCAAGACCCCTAGTCAATGCCTCAAACCAGATAGTACCCAACTCTACATACACTATGTTTTTTCAATCTGATAACCAAGATAGCTACTAATCAACAGAAACTGCCCATCAATGCAATAAGCTGCTCTGGAATACTTCCAAATGTTCTGGAAAATGCTTTCTCATGTCTTCATGGTGTACATAGGTGGCAGTCTGATTACATACAAGCACCTGTTACATAAAAGCACCGAGATGCGTTTTGAAAAGAGCACCCTGCCTGTGATGTAGAACATGGACTAGAAAAAGGCAAGAATGGATGCCAGGGGACTATAGTAAGAAGCCACTAGATTATAACGGCCAAAGATAACGATGAGTCAGAAAGTGGAAAAAGAGAAGATGGAGAGAAGTAGACAAATTTCAGAGATATTTGGGAAGTGAAATCCTAAGGCTTAGTAACAGATTGGATTTGAAGAATGTGAAGGAGAGAGGTGTTATCAAGGATGACTCCTGGTTTTCTGACTCACAACCAGATGGATGGATTACCTCAGGTCTAGTATTACCTGAGATTGGTAATACCAGAAGAGAGCTAGGTTTAAGAGGAGGTTGGTTTTTTTCATCTTCCCCCCAACAAATTCAGTTTTAAACATGCCGAGTTTGAGGTGCCACAGAGATAGCCAAGAAGAGATGTCAAGGTGCTATGCACATGAGGTTGCAGATCGAAGATATTTGGGCCAGAAGTATGAATCTTTCACCTGTCTACACATGGTCACTGAAGCTGCATGAAGTGGGTCACCTGGGGAAAGTGCACAGCATGTGAAAAGGAACAGACGTGTGGCTGAGTCCATAACCCACCAGTTAATGGTTATGAGGAGGAGAATGATTATGCAAAAGAGACAAGGAGACCAGAGAAGCCAAAAGAAAACCAGAAAGCACAAAGTTTCAGAAAGCAAATGAAGGGAGCATTTGGTCTACTGAGGTCAGGGAAGGAGGCAGAAAAGGGCTGGTGTATCAACTTCCATCTAGTTAACTTTGGTGAGATGTCTTTAGTGGAATGACGGGACCAGAAGCCAGAATGAAGTGAATTTAAGAGTGAAGGGAGAGAAAGGAAAGACAACCCTTAAGCATTTGGCTGTGAGATGGAACAGAGTGAAGGGCTTTAACTGGAGGTTGGAGGGTCCAGTAGAAGAAACCAAAACAGGAGTGTGTATGAAAGCCAATGGGAAGCAGTGTGGAGAGGGTGGGAATAACAGGTCCTGAGAAGGGAGAGGGCACCAGATCCAAGCACGGGAGGCAGACCTCCGGAGGAAGGAAAGACCCCTACTGGGGCCCCGAACTACCTGTCAGGAACTGGATAGCACAGCAGGAGGAGCGCAGGGTGTATTTGCAGCCACTCTGTATCAGAGCTCCGCCTCCGTCAAATCAGTAGTGGCACTAGATTCTCACAGGAGCGTGGACCCTACTGTGAACTGCACATGCAAGGGGTCTAGGTTAGGCACTCCTTATGAGAACCTAAGGCCGAATGATCTGTCACTGTCTCCCACCACCCCCAGATGGGACTGTCTAGTTGCAAGAAAACAAGCTCAGGGCTCCCACTGATTCTACGTTATGGTGAGTTGTATAATTATTTCATTATGTATTACAATGTAATAATTATAGAAATAAAGTGCACAATAAATGTAATGTGCTTGAATCATCCCAAAACCATCCCCTGCACCCCTGGTCCATGGAAAAATTGTCTTCCAAAAGTGTCAAAAAGGTTGGGGACCACTGCCCTACACAACAGGTTAACGATGGGAGTGAGAACAGGTACAAACGCAAGAATGAGGTTGTTGTCAGCAGGATGAAGGAGGTGCTGCTTGATGGCCTCTTTTTTCTGTAAAACAGATGAAGTCATATGTGAGACAGAAGGATGTGATTTCCACAGCACACCTAGGTAAGTGGGTTTAAGTTATCCCTGTAGCCTACAATCTCTCTCCTACTACCAGTAACTTATATCCTAATTCATCTACCGATTGTCAACCCTCTTTAAGAGTGTTTGTACTTTTTCTTTTCTTTTTTTTTTTTTTGATGGGGTCTCGCTCTGTTGCCCAGGCTGAAGTGCAGTGCTGCAATCCTGGCTCACTGCAGCCTTGACCTCCATAGGCTCAGGTAATCCTCCCACCTCAGCCTCCCAAGTAGCTGGGACTACAGGTATGTTTCACTGCACCTGGCTAATTTTTTAATATTTTGTAGAAATGCATTCTATGTTGCTCAGCGTGTATACTTTTATTAAGCTGACAAAGTCAACAGCATCATGCCACCACCACCTTTGACCCCTCAAGTGCTTTGCTGATCTGCCACTCGTGCTTTTTGATCATTTACGTAATATCTTTCACAAACTATCCCCTCCTGTATTTCTCAGATCTCATAAAAACCACTGAAATAACTTTTTAAGTAGCCTCCTGCCACCAGTCAGTTCCAACTGCAACATATATGATCATGCCATTTCCTGCTTTTAACCTGACTATAACTCCACAACGAATACTGCATCAAGGGCAAATTCATCAGTGTAGTATACAAGGCCCAATGCAACTTGCAATCAATCCCATCCCATCTAACTTTCTACTTTCCCAGTCTGTTTCCTGGCCATCCTTCCACATGCTAGCCACTGTGGACTAAGTGCTGTTTCTTGGCACACATGTCCTTCCTATCTACCATGCTAGAGAGCTAAAAAACGTATCTCACTTATCCCTATACCTTCATGTCTAGACTGCTGCCTGGCACATAGCAGGTGGTCATGGAATGCCCACTGATTAAACAACTGCTATGATCTATGGCAACCTAAACACAGTTTCCCATCAACTGACTGGATTTTCAAGCAGTCTCAAATCTCCCAACGCAAATGTCATATCCCAACCTTCTCACACGCACAAAACCTATCCAATTACAAAATGTGTTGAATGAGACACAAACACAGAAATATATCCTGGACAAGTGTTCCAACCATCCTTTCTGCCATGGAAGTGTAACTTATATATAGTTACATATGTTTAAGGAATCACAAATTGCAAATAACCTTTATCTTCAAGCTCCACCTAAAAGATCAACAACATTTTACACAGAACAGCTGTTCTATGTATTTTCTTCTATGTATGTTGTCACTTTTATAAGCACTATAAAATGTACGGCACATTCATAGAGCCACGAAATATGCAATTGCTGGCATTCTAGCCACCCTCCCCCATCCCGTTTGCACTCTAAGTTCTATTTTAGAACTTACATTTCTGTGATTTCACTTACTGAAGCTGCATATACCAAAGGCATTCTGTCAACTCAGAGTGGGAAAGGTGGTGGGGTTAGTGAGTCAGAGAAGATGCTGGTGTTGCACCTTAAGAAATCAAGAGATGGACAAGTTGAGATTGTTCTGTACTCCGAGATTCTTGATGTCAACAACGCCCCTGATCTCTGTGTGTGGCCTTTCCTCTCCCAGGGCACCTCTCCCCAGCATGTACCCTTAGCTATTTCTTTCCACCCTCATTTCAGGGTAGCTCTTATCCAGTGGGCAAAACAAAGGGTTTCTAGATCAATGAGTTGATTCTGTACATTCTTTCAGACATCCTAATGAAGTCACACCTTTTAGTACAGTGGTGTAATAGGAATATCACTTACAAGAATAAGGTACATTATTCCTGGGTATAGATAAGTCCTACATATTAAAAATGATATGGTCACACTGGAGAAGATACAGATACAGTTAAAAAAAAAAAAAAAACAGCTTTGGAGATGTAATCTGAATGCAAATAGTATCAAAAAGAGATAGGCTAATCTAGAAAAATAGAAAACATTTTAAGTCACCAAGAAAGGCAGAGTAAGAGATTTCAATTCACTTGCTCTAAAACTGTAGGTGTCTACTAACAAGCTAAAACTTTTCGCTTTTTAACACCGAAAGCAGCTACTAAACGGTGTCAAAACTTCTAGTCCTCAGGAAATTAAACATAAACATTTTTTGAATGGTTTAAGTGCAGACCCAGAGGGTTACACCAAATAGATAGGCAAAGCTCCTCCTAGCTCTCACGCAAAGCCTGGCCATTTTCAAGGTTGTGCCTGATGAACTTTATCATAAGTGAAGTGTTTTCAGTTTATATTTCTTTTCTCTAAGTTTACGACCTACAACTACCAACTTCTTCAAATGCATCATGTACAAAGAAGTAGAGCAACTTCTTTAAAGAGTAATGGTTTGCTTTGTCGTACTGCAAGTCAGTAAGAATGTTCTAAGCTTCCAAAGATCCCATTCCGGAAGCTTTAGCTGAAAGTTAAGCAAAACTTCAGGTTAAGTTCTTTTTCTTTCCAACCCGAGTCCCTAGGAAAGTACGTGGGCTCAGAGATTTATTCAACACACACTTAATGAGCTCCAAGACCCCGGTCAACAAGCTTCTTTCTGACAAGGGGACTAGCAATCTGACTGCACTGCATGGTAACAGGAACGGGTAACAGAGGCTTTGACATTCAGCTCAAAACCACTTGCCCAGAACTTTCAGGCCTTTTCATGTAACATGCACGATTTTACAGAAGTGCTTTCTCCAGGCTGCACCTGCCAAACCTGAGGCCAAAAGACCCAATGCTAAGTGCAGCGACGTCTCGGAGGAGGACCAGATACGGAGCGTGCGCGGGTAGGCGCAGCAGCCCGAAGAGAGGGCCCTAGAGGGCACAGGGCAGAGGCACCCCCATGGCCCGGCTTCGGGGAGCGGAGGCCGCGCGCACCTTCATGAACTCGTCCTTGTCGAAGCAGAGCGTGTCCGGCCCCTTGGGCAGGTTCATCCTACTTTTCTCCATCCCGCCGGCCACCGCCTCTCAGTGCCAAGATCCAAGCGAGAAAACGCAGGAGACTGCGCAGAAGGACTCGGCGGCCGCGGCCACCGCCAGTTTCCACGGCACAGGGGGGTCCGCTTCCGCCAACATGGCAGCGCCCGCGCCGCGGCCAATGAACGACGGCACCGCAAGCCGGCCTGCGCCTGGCTCTGGCCAAGAGGGCCAAGGGGGCCGCCGCTGCTGCGCCGGCTAGGCCGTGCTGCCCTCATGCGGCGGAGGGCGGCACTGCAGCCTCGCGCGGGCTCCTGCGAGGCTGCCCACCTCCCTAGGAGGCGTGGCTGAGCTGCAGGGGTGGGTCAAAAGGGGTGAGCGGGTCTCCCTCCCAGCGTACCGTTTCTACTGGGAAAAATTGGCCTGCAACGTTTTTCCAGTGCCTTCTCCCCCTGAGATTGCTCCGCTTCGTTATGCATGGCCAGAAGTTGGCCCTTTGGTTCTCAGGCCCGTTTTCCAGGTTGGACGTATCACTGGTCGCATTCTTCACCTCCCTGTGCTCGGTCACTGCTGCTGGTGGGCGCTGACGCCTCTATGGAGACCCCCGCCCTTAGCCTCTGCACCCACAGAGAAGTGTAGCGTCTCCTCCACTGGGCTCCATTACTGGGAACTCATAGAGAAGAATGTGGTCAGCTAGGCAGCTTTGGGTCCTCTGAGCCGCTCCCTGCTCAACCTCAGGCTCCGTTCCAGGTGGGCAGTCTCTGAGCGCAACTTTGGGTCTTCAAGGGGCTTAAAGGAATGCCTCGCTGTCTGATTAAACAAAGCAGACAAATACATGTGCATGCATATTTATTTTTAATTTCAACCAGGAATGGACAAATTTTTGTGTTGTGGCCAGTACTGGTGCAACCAAACCAATTTCTCAGACTGTCTTCCTCCTCCTCCCCCCACCCACCCCAATTTTATTCTGAGATGTTCTTCCTTTTTCTCCTCCCTTGCTTTTTTCTCCTCTTGTCCCTTCCGCTAGCTGTAAATACCGTGGTCAAATGATGATGATTCATTTTTCTTCTTTTCTCCTTGACATTCTGATGACTCAAACCACAAACCTCACTTCACACTCTTCATTCTGCAAACCTTCCCTTCTTGCTTCTATTGAGGAATCTAGGCCTCTCCTCCCAATTTTTCTCCTTGGAGATAAGATTAACGCCATGATGGCCCATAAAAAGGAATGGGACAGCAGAGGAGAAGACCTCACCATGAGACTTTGTATTTCAAGTATCTCAACTGGAAAACTGGTCACTTAAAAAAAAAAAAAAAGTGGGCATAGAATCCAAAACGCTCTACTCCCTGGCACTGGACCTAGCAGGCCCTGTTGAAGAGCCTATTTCCTGCCAGTGTCTAGAGAACAGATGGACAGGATGAGAGCTGGAAGCTAGCTGGAGGATCAAACTATTCTGCCAGAGGACCGATTGGGAAAAGTGCATCCTAAGTCCTGTTATGTTTGTTTGACTGGAGGAAATGACAACCTCATTTTCTGTTTAATTTTTTGTTTTCTCTTATTATGAAAATTTTCAAACACACGGAAGTTTAGAGAGTGCAAGAACCTCACCCTAGGTACTTAGCACCTCACTTCAACCATCATCAACCTGTCTCCTCTGTCCCTCCCCACCCACCGCATCAAGACCTTGTTGAGATACATATATACACACGTGTGTGTGTGTGTGTGTATATATATATATATATATATATATTTATTTATTTATATTTAGATGGAGTTTTACTCTTGTTGCCCAGGCTGGAGTGCAATGGCATCATCTCTGCTCACTGCAACCCCCACCTCCCAGGTTCAAGCGATTCTCCTGCCTCAGCCTCCCGAGTAGCTGGGATTACAGGCATGCACAACCACGCCTGGCTAATTTTTGTATTGTTGTAGTAGAGATGGGGGTTTCACCATGTTGGCCAGGCTGGTCTCGAACTCCTGACCTCAGGTGATCCACCCACCTCAGTCTCCCAAATTACTGGGATTACAGGCATGAGCCAATGTGTCTGGCCCTTTTGTTGGAATATGTTTTAAAGCAAATTCCAAACACCACATCATTTCCTATCTCCTGATACCTCAGTTTACACATCAAAAGAAGAAGAAGAAAAAAAAACCCTGACATTTTGTAACACCTAACAAAACCAACAATTCTAATAACCAATCTATACTGGCTCTGAAAGGTAGGCCTTTATCCTAAGGTCACACTGTTAATAAGTGGCAAGTTGCAAACCCAGGCAGCCTGCTTTCACAGCCCAGTACCGAGACACAGGAGAGGATGCTGGACAGATGAAACAAAGATGTCTGCAACCCTGCCTTCTCTTTTGAGGCTCTGCAGGAAGTCTAGGTAAGCTGGAACTTGAACTCTTTCTTTCTTCACTGTAATTCCCTTCTGACATTGTTCAGAAATAAAATGAACCTAAATTTGTATAGACTGGTGGACTTATCTTGAGGATGCTAAAGGGATTAAGTGGCAAAGGCGATTGAGGGTCCCTGCTGCCTGCTGTCCTCCGAAGATTCAGAAGGGAGCCATCAGGACACCATGGAGTGGGATTCCTCTTGGAGACACAGAGAGTAGTGCAGACCACCACAGCCAGGAGCAACAAGAAAGACTTCAATGCTGGCATCATACTCTACACAGGTCAAAGGCAAGAGAGAAAGCCTACAACTGCCCAGAGGACATGGCCCTGGGTTTCCACTCAGAGCTGATGTTCAACTGGCACACACTATTTAGCTGTGCTACTTGGTAAATATTGCAACACCTCAAAGGTTGGTGAACGGCCTCTGTACAGAATCTGCTGCTGCCCTGACCCCTACCTTGGCCTCATGATCCAGCCAAGGAACCACTAGAGGGTTAGTGCATGGCTTAGCAGGGCTCCTCTAGCCAGCTTCTGATTGGCTAATGTCTGTGCTGTTAAATATTTGTCTGCTGTTAAATATTTGAATGTCATCTCTGGTAGTGATACTTATTTCATAGTATTTGCAGGAAGAGTAAATTTAGAAGTGCATATAAAGCACCTACCTAATCAGTGCAAGACATAATATGGAGTCTTTGTACCTGAGTTTTTTTCCCCCTTTGTTGATCTGTAACTTTCTTCAAAATGAGACTTTAGTTGACACATTTTTCCATCTTTTTAAGTCTCTCTTTTATATCCCCTAATTTCATCCTTTCTTGGCATTTCTTCATAAAGCATGCACCTGCTACTTCATTTCTAAGTAAATATTAATCCCCCTTTGACTTTGCATCTCTGGAAAATTTTTAGTTTCCTATTTTCAGTGGCATTGTGACAGGTCCCATTTTTTTCTTCCCACTCTCCCCTATTTATAGGCTCCATATTTTTGGCAGGTTTGCTATAGAATGCTCAAAAATTGCAAGGGGAAATATTATGCTCAGGAAATCATAGGAGCATTTTCTCTGGTAATCATCACCAAGTTCTTATGCTGATCCTCTCCTGAACTGTTGGACTAAAGCAACTGAATTTTCCAACAGCAACCAGAGTCGCCCTTGTTCACTACTGAAGGATAGGAGGGTTTCCGTTTTTAAATGGATCATGTGCTTGACCTGAAGGCTGAGGATACAGTTGGACGGTCCTGCATTCCTAGAGGAGGGCAGACATGGGGCTAGGGGTGGAGCAGGAGGGGACAAGGGAGACAGTCACCACCTTCAGGACCTGCACTCTGACTTGGAAAGCTCAATGAACCCAACTGGGCTATTTCAACATCTCCTATATTTTGTTTATAACTCTGCCTCATTCCAGAGTGGGTTTGAGGTGGTTTGGTTTGATTCCTGAACTTTTCCCATGCCAATTAGAAGAGATTATGTTGGGGGGGTCCCCAGTTCGGCCTCGTCTCCCTAATCAACTAGTAAATGTTATAGTAATACCCAAATATACTTCCATCTATGTTTTGTAATACACTCCACTCATAGAAATGGTAGGGATAATATCTTTTTCTTTTTAGCATTCCAGGGGAAACTGTGATTTTGAAATGAACCAAGAAGGTTACAGTTGTCTTCAAAGGAAAAAGAGTCAGCCTAGCATGCCATCCCAGATGTGACTCTACGGTGTATCCTGTGCCTTTCTTGACTTTAAGCTATTTTGCAGCTCTGTAAGTTGTAGTGGATAACTGATAGCAATGCAAATAATAGTAACATTTGCCTATAAACATGCAAATAAATTTTATCCTGTGAAAGTACAGTTGACCCTTTCTGCCTCAATTTCCTTTGGAAAAAGTCAGTTTTGCATATCTTAGGGAACTTCATTTGCACATCCTTGGCTGTATATTTGACTGGTCTTTAGATTGTCTCTTGAAATGGTGGTAACATTTTACTAGTTCTCCTGTTAAGTACTGAGTTCAAATATTTACAAGTATTCTTTTTATATTTGTATGAAAGTTATGATTTTAAAAAAGTATCCCTTAGCAGCATTTTAAATCATAAACTGTGATAGGATCCTCATAAATGAAAGTGCAGAGAAATAAAATCAGTGAATTGTAGAATTGTCTTCTGTGTGGCCAGCACTATGACAGGGGCTAAGAATGAATGAAGCTCAAGACTCAGCCTTTGACCCTGAAGAGCTCAGAATCTGCTTAGAGAGACACGACCTTCAAGCATGATAAATGTATGTGACTCTTTCACATTAGTGCTCCTCGGGATTCTGCTAACCTTTCTCTTCCATGCTACCCTCTCCCACAGTCATCTCAGCTGTGCCCTTAGGGTTTCAGCCCTGGTCCACATACTCACAATTCTCCCATCACATCTTCACCATGTGCTTCTTTCCCCCCTCCACGAGACCCACGTATAATACTACTTCACTTTGATGTCCCACTGATGCCTCAAACTCAGCATGTTTGAAATTGATTCATTATCTTTCCTGAAAGGCCCGCTTATCCTCCTTCATTTTGTTTCTTGATAAATGGCTCCACCAAATGCCAGCTGCATAAGCCAAACACCCAGAAATCAATCACAGAACTGAGCCAACCGGTTGCACTTTAAAATACTCAGCCACAAACCTCAAATAGGTGTAGAGGCAGAAAAGGGGTGACCCCTTTCCTCCCCATCATAAAGGGTCAAGGCTGACACTCCTAAAACAAAAGACAGGTTAACAGAGAAAAGCATCAGAATTTATTATGTGCACACATGTGCACTGGAATCATACAAAACATGAAAACTCCAAAAACAGCCAGCTGGTTCATTGGGAAGAGGGGAGATGGGGGTGTAGGAGTGAAATAATTTACAGGGGAAAAGAATAGACCCAGAAGACAGAAATTAACCTGAAAATGATTCTCTTTGGAATTTAGATGAGCCCTAGAGGCAGACAGTGTCTTGTGGAAAAGTCCATCCAGATGTGGTTGCACTCCTCAGGCTTCTTTCATGCGATAGAAAATGAGATTTCAGGGAATGAGTGGAGGGCAATTGTGTTCCTCTTTGGAAGTCTGGTTTCCAGTTATATAAGGAACTTCAGAGAAGAACCTCATCCTGTGCTTTGGGAGAGACAAAGAACTGGAGCCAGAGAAAAGGATGGGGTGATAGAGATCTTGAGGTTGCTTCTCCGGTTCAATGTGTCAAAGTGCCATATGTCAGGCACCAGTTTCTGAGCCCCAGCAGTATACTTAGCAGTGACTGCAAACTCCCTTGCCTCTCCAGCGGGCTTGCTTTGCCTCTAATGAAAATGACTAGCTCATGCCTTCAAGACTTGCCTCAACTTTCTCCCCTACTTCTTCCCCACAACGCCCCCTTCCTCTTAGCTTATGCCCTTATGTCACCTTTTGTTGGAGAAACAGAAGCAAATTGCACTGGAATTCTCACATGTTCTTACCATCAGATCAAATCTATAGTACATCTGTGTCCAGGTATTTTCATTTTTTATCATTTATTCCACACACATTTATTAAACACCTATTCTGTGGTAGGCAATACACTGAGCATTGGTAATTCAGTAATGAACAGTACAGAAAAGTCCCTCTCATCATGGAATTTCCATTGTAATTGAACAGATGCACAATAAACTAATAAAAACTAAAAGTTCACTAAAGATAAAGCTGAGTTAGTGAGAAGAGCAGTGAGAGACTGTCATGGGGAGCAAGTGTCCCCGCTGTCATGCAGCCAGGTCCCTCCATGGGGGCTTGGGACTCATTCTCTCTAGCCCTTTCCAGGACTCCACTCTGGGAGGTAACTCAATGCCTCCTTTCTTTTTTTTCTTTTTTCTTTTCTTTTCTTTTCCTTTTTTTTTTTTTTTTTTTTTTGAGATGGAGTCTCACTCTGTAGCCCAGGCTAGAGTGCAGTGGTGCAATCTCTGCTCACGCAACCTCCACCTCCCAGGTCCCCTTTCAAGCAGTTCTCCTGCCTCAGCTTCCCGAGTAGCTGAAATTACAGGCATATGCCACCATGCCCAACTAATTTTTGTATTTTTGGTAGAGATGGGGTTTCACCATGTTGACCAGGCTGGTCTTGAACTCCTGGCCTCAAGTGATCCATCCTTCTCGGCCTCCCAAAGTGCTGGGATTATAGCCATGAGCCACTGTGCCTGGTCTCAATGCCTCCTTTCTAATGGATCACTCCTGTCAGCAACCTCTGAGTTTCCTGCACTGCTGTCATTCACAGTATAGCTTGTAAAATACTTCTTTGTAACCTGGCTTGGTTACCATTCCCCTGGGGGTACCTGAAAACTCTGTATACAATCATGTGCACAGATCATCTTAAGAGAGTCCCTTTCCAGATCCTCTCCTTCCATACACACTCTTTAGTAAAACTGATATGCCTAAGAATGCATCGGATATCATTAGTGATACATCTAATTTCTTTTTATTTGGGATTCATGGATCAGGGCAGCCACCATCCTACAAAACAGAGCAAGAGGACTGGACACAGCAGCGCATGCCTGTAATCCCAGCACTTTGGAAGGCTGAGGTGGGCGGATCACCTGAGGTTGGGAGTTCATGACCAGCCTGGCCAACATGGTGACACCCCGTCTCTACTAAAAATACAAAAATTAGCCAGGTGTGGTGGTGGGCGCCTGTAATCGCGGCTACTCAGGAGGCTGAGGCAGGAGAATCACTTGAACCTGGGAGGCGGAGGTTGCAGTGAGCAGAGATCGCACCACTGCACTCCAGCCTGGGTGACAGAGTGACACTCAGTCTCAAAAGAAAAAAAAGAAAAAAAAAAATAGAACAAGAGGTCCCAGTGGGAAATTGCAGAACAGCGGGGGTTTGGTAAGGCGTGAACAAGGAACCAGAACAATAGAAAAAATGAAGCTGATTGGTTAACATCAGGTTACTTAGGTGACTTTTCGTAGGGGTTAAAGCAGGGGAAACTTCCCTATGATGCTGACACAAGTAGATTGGAATCTCCTGTTTTCAAGAAAAACTGGTCTGTTTGGGGATCTATCTGCTCCTTAAAGTTTCAGTTTGATTAAACAGCAGTTAGTACGAGTGACTCCATTTTCCTCTAGTCTGGTCCATTAAGGCCTAGTGCAGGAGCTCAGCCCAAAAAAACTGGTCTCCCTTGATTTTTTAACAGAAACTTCAACGCTTAGGACTTGCTTTCTTTATTGTTAAGAGGGAAGGGTATCATTAGAAAAAGAGTCTTTGGGCCGGGCGCGGTGGCTCAAGCCTGTAATCCCAGCACTTTGGGAGGCCGAGACGGGCGGATCACGAGGTCAGGAAATCGAGACCATCCTGGCTAACACGGTGAAACCCCGTCTCTACTAAAAAAAATACAAAAAACTAGATGGGCGAGGTGGCGGGCGCCTGTAGTCCCAGCTACTCGGGAGGCTGAGGCAGGAGAATGGCTTAAACCCGGGAGGCGGAGCTTGCAGTGAGCCTGGGCGACAGAGCAACACCCTCTCTCAAAAAAAAAAAAAAAAAAAAAAAAAAGAGTCTTTGGGTTAATGTTAACATGCTCTGAAATCAGAAAAGCAGAATCCCTTTGGGTTAGTGACATTGATTCTTTTAAATTAAACTAAATTGCTTTGAGGGACTACCAAAAGTGTCCAGATACAATGGAAGTAGAAACACAAATCAGCATTTTAACAGATGTTTTTCAGATTCAGTATGGTTAAGTAAACAAAATAACTGAAATCTACGGTTTTTAAAAAAATTAAATTGTATCAGGCAAGCTTTATTCCAATCAAGTCAATCTTTTCCTACATTTTTAAAATACTTAATATTTTCAGCCTATAATTAGTTTTAAAACATATAGACTTATGATGAACTATTTCAGGTGTCAACTTAAAAATGTTCAAGATGGTATGTAAATTCTATCAGGAGGTGTGTGAGCAAAGACGTCCACTCCTGGCAACATGTGCTCAGGGTCTCCTGGTTCTCATTTCCTGTTCTTGTCTTAGTTCACCATAGTCACGTAGGTGTTCTCCCTACCATTCTGGACCTATATCCTAAATCTCCCTTAAGGGTTACCCTTTCTTATCTGATCTCCACATTTTCAGATTCCCCAGAGCTTGATTCTGTCTCCTTCTATAGCCACATGCTTTCTAGACCAGGATTTCTCAACCTTGGCACAACTGACATTTTGGGCTATATTATTCTTCATTGCGTATTGTAGGATATTTGGCAGTATCCCTGGCCTCTACACACTGGTTGCCAGTATCACTCCCTGCCTGAGTTGTGACTATCAAAAATGCCTCCCAACATTGCCCAGTGTGCCCTGGAAGCAAGATCGCCACCTCCTATGTACCCTCATCTCTCAGTTTCAGAACCACTGTTCTCGATGATTCTAGACAGTATCATTGGTTTAAGTACTTTCTGTAAATGGAAGGCTCTGAAGTTCTAATCCTGCTGTTTATTGAGCTCAGACTCATATCCAGCTGCCTATGGAATTTCTCCATGGAAATATGTTACAGACACCAGGTTTTTTAAACATAACTTTAACTGGTTCCATCCTCTACCTGTTCCTCTCCTGGTTTTCTCCCACTGTAGTAAAGGGCATTCCCTCCTACCTAGTGGCTAGGGCCTCCGCCTTTGGGATGACTTTTCCCTTCGCCTATTCCCATCTGTCAGCAAGTCCTATTGATGTTACCTCCAAAACAGAATGCAGACTTGATCGCTGCTCCCATATGAATCCAAATCCTGATGTGTGTGTGTGTGTGTGTGTGTGTGTGTTTTAACCTCAGTTACTGTTATCAGGCTTCCAGTCCCGCTACTCTACGGAGACAGCTGTTTTTCAAGGTCATTTCAAGGTCACTCATAATCACCACATTGCCAAATCCCTTAAGTCATTCTCAGACCTCAGCTTACTCAACCTGTCAGTCCCAATTGACAACAGTAGTCCCTCTGTTTTTCTCGAAATGTTTCATTTTATTCACTTAGCTTCTGACTCTGCCTTTGTTTTCTGCTGGTCTTTGTTGGCTTATCCTAATCTCAACTTTTTAGCACCAATGTGGTCATGAACTCAGACCTGTTTTTGCTTAACTCAGAGTCTCCCTCAAGGCAAAGATGAAAGCATGGACTGGGCTATGTTCTCATCTGCGAGTTAAGCTGGGGAAGAATCTGTTTCCAGACTCATTTAGGTTTTTGGCAGAATTCATTTTCTTGCACCCATATGTCTGAGGGCCCTAGCCTCTTTTTGGCTAACTGTTGGAGTCTGTCTTCTGCTTCTAGAGGCCTCCTGCAGTTCCCTGCCACAAGACCTCTCCACAGTGGTTGACAAGAAGCCCTTTACTTCTTCAAAGTCAGCAGGAGAGCCTCTGACTCCTGTCAGCAAAAAAAACAGACTTATGTAACATGGTGTATTTGTAGTAGGGATAACCCCTTATCTCGCCATATTCTACTAGTTAGAAGCAAGTCTAGGTCCTGTCTACTTTCAAAGGACATAACATAGGTCAGATGTCAGAGGGCCACCTTAAAATGCTGGCTAACACACCTTCCCTATCTCTACTCCCTGCACTGACAAGCTCTCCCAGCCTCAGGGCTTTAAGTAACACTTCTATTTTAATGACCGTCACATTTCTGTCTCTAGCCTGGACCTCATTCCTGAACTCCTGTCTTGTATATCCAACTGCCTACTTGTCATCTCCATGTGGATTTAACAGGCATCTCAAATTCAACACATCCAAAACCCGACTCCTGATTTCCTCTCAGAGTTGCTCCTCCTATAGTCTTTCCCATCCTGGTAAACAGCAGCTTTATTGTTCCAGTGCTTCAGGCCAAAAATCTTAAAATCTTGCCAATCCTTATCTTGTTCACAGAATCCACGCATAAAATTCTGTGTGTTTTGCCTTCAAAACACATACAGAATCTCACCACTTCTCCCCACCTGCCCATCTACTGCCTTGGTCCATGCCAGTGTCATCGGTCATCTAGATCAGTGGTTCTCACCTGGGGAAGGTTTTGTCCACTCTTCTCCCCATGGGTTTTGGCAATCTCTGGAGGCATCTTTGGTGGCACCACTGGGGGAAGGGTCACTACTGGCATCTAGTGGTTAGAGGACACGAGTGCTGCCAAACATCATATGACAGACAGGGCAGCCTCCACAACAAGGAATTATCTGGCCCCAAATGTCAATGGTGCAGAGGCTGTGAAACCTAATCTAGATGAATACAAATAGCCTCTAAACTATCTCCTTGCCTTTACCCTTGCTCATCCTCCTGCGAGTCTATACTCCACAAAGCAGTCTGAGGGATTCTTTTCAAATCTAAGCCAAGGCAGGCCTCTTCTCTATTCAAAACCATACAATGGATTCTCACTGGTCACAGAGGTAAGGATCAATCCTAACGAAGGCCTTTGAGGACTTACGTGATCAGGTCCCTACTACCTCTCTTCCCTGCCTCCTACCACTTCCCCTCTTGCTCCATCCCTATTGATCCTTGTGCCTTTCTTCAAACACAACAGGCACGCTCCCATGTTCAGTTTGCTGTTCACTTTGTTTGGAATGCTCTTCTGCAGATATTACTGCTGCTTACACTTTTATTTCCTCCAGGTCTTTGCTCAAATAAGAGAAACTTCCCTGACACAGCCCTAATAAAATAGTAACCTGCTCCTATAAACCTCCACCTGCCATGCCCCATACCCTGGTTTACCTTTTTTCCTAACATTTATCAACTCCTAAGATAGATAGATTGATAGACAGAGAGATGAACAGATAGATAGATGAATAGCTAGATAGATGATAGATGGGTAGATGGATGGATACAAAGATGATAGAGATAGATAGGTAGATGAATAGATGCATAGATGGGTAGATGGTAGAGATAGATAAATAGATGATGGAGATAGGTAAGTAGGCAAATAGATGACACATTAGATAGATAGATATAAATGGATAGATGAAAGAGATGGATAGATATTGGTAGATGGTTGGATAGATAGATGATAGAGATGATAGGTAGGTAGGTAGATAGATAGATAGATAGATAGATACATAGATAGATAGATAGATAGATAGATAGATAGATAGATAGATAGATAGATTATTTATCTGCTTATTGTCTGACTGCCCCACTAAAATAGAAGCTCCATGGAGCCAAAACCTGTATCCTTCTTATTAACTATTCTGTCTCTAGGGTCTAGTATGGTACCTGGCACATAGTAGGTGTTCCATAAATGTTGAAGAATGACTAGTTTCCTCATTTGTACTTTCACCTTCATTCTAGCCATTCTCCACACAGCAGTCAAAGGATATTCTTAAAATGTGAGAGGAATGTTATCACTCCCCTTCACCTACCCTTCCAAACCCTTGAATTGCTTTTTATTGCTCCTGGTTTTTTTTTTTTTTTTTTTTTTTGAGATGAAGTCTTGCTTTGTCACCCAGGCTGAAGTGCAGTGGCGCAATTTAGGCTCACTGCAACCTCCTCCTCCTGGGTTCGGGCAATTCCCTTGCCTCAGCCCCTCTGAGTAGCCAGGATTACAGGTGCACACCACCAGACCTGGCTAACTTTTGTATTTTTAGTAGAGACAGGATTTCACCATGTTGGCCAGGCTGGTTTCAAACTCCTGACCTCAAGTGATCCTTCCGCTTCGGCCTCCCAAAATGCTGGGATTACAGGTGTGAGCCACTGTGCCCTGCTTATTGCTCTTAAACTCCATTTGATTATTTACAAACCAGGCCAGATTAAGATTTTAGTCTTTAATCACTGAAAAGATTATAGTATCATCACCCCTAGAGACAGTTTTCTAAACATGATAATGTTAAATCCTAAAATAAGTTTATTAGAAGCCTAACAATTTCAGTTTTTACCAAAATCTCATTAATCATCCCACCTCTGTATCTATCTAATCTTTTCCAACTGCCCGGTTTTCCCTTCTGTTTCGGACCTTCACCACACTCTGCCAAAATTACTACAAAAGGTTTCCAATTTGTCTTCCCACCTCCAGCCAGATGTCTCCTTCCCTTCTCTCTCCACATCAATTCATTCTCTACATTAACTCCAAAATGATCATTCTAAAATATATATCCCCTTACATCCTTCCTATACTTAAAATTACTCAAGATCTCTAAATTTCCTTAGTGAAGGATTTTTTAAAGACCCATTAGTTGCAAGTGGCAGCAATCCAAAGCAAACTGGATTGAACAAAAGGGAAAAAAATACAAAGCAAAACTTTAAAAAAGGAATCTTCATGTTCACATAGAAAAAGATTCTGTGGTAGTTCATAGTATTCAAAGAAGAGCAGAAAAAATAGAATTTCAGGATCAAGAAATCAGGAGTTAAAAATCAGTGGAATTTGTATTTTTCTCACTGTCTGTGTCTCATGTCTACTTGTCTCCATTGGACTGCTTTCTTCTTTAGTCAGCATCTTTTCAAGTGTCAGGGAAGACTGCCACTGCCAACTCTGTAATCACATCCATCAAAGCCACTGGCTTCTGTGGAAAGACAGCATCTTTCCCACCATTTCTATATCAATCCCAGGGAAGATTCTGATTGGTCAAATTTGGTCAGGTGAACCAATCAAATGTCCCCAACCAGACAGCATAAAGTGTGGGAGAAATTTCCCACAGACATTAGCAGGCTGTCTGCAGAAGAAGGAATATGAGAAAACATACTGGTTAGGCACAACTCAGTAGCTGATGGTTTCTGCAGTTTATTAAACATGGTACATAAAGACCTTCCAGATCTGGTGCCTGCCAACCTCTTCAACTCCACCTTAACCCATATCTTCCTCATGTTCTATGATCCAGCCACAGTCAGCTACTTGAATTCTTGGGTGGCTTTTGCCTTCTTTTATCTCCAGCACATACCGCTCTCTGTACCTAAAACACCATTTGCTGCCTCGTTATGCAAAGATGATACTTCCACATTCTTCATACCTTATCTCATACATTACCTCCTTCAGGAAGTCTTTGTTTTAACATGTGGATTTTATTATTATTCAAGTGTAATGAGGCCAGCAGATCAGGAGATAATTATCCTTGAAAAGATCATTTATTACTCACAGTTCCCAAGAGGAGGGGGCATACCACATCACAAAGGGCCACATGGGAAGCACCGGGGTTGGTCAGGAGACCCAGGGAGAGAGCTTTTGTGGTGGTTTTGTGGGAAAGAATGGGTGAGACAGGGAAGCAACTCTAGGATGGTCTAGTTTGAATAATTTCAACAGGCTCTGGGACACAGAGGTCGTCTGTAGTTGTCTCGCACCTGGCCATGAGGCGATTAGGATAGGAGAATAGTGGCCCTACGTATGACAGCCCAATAAGAAAGGAGGTTGTGGGGTGTGGGCTCTGGATTGGTTGGTTTTCATATGAAAGGCACACTCCGTGGCAAGTCATTTAATATCTCTAGGAATTAAACAGTCCTGGAGGGGCAATCCCTCCAGAGTCAGCAAGGCCTCAGATATAAAAGCATCAGAATACAGAAAGTAAGTGGCAGGGTTAATACAATCTTTCCTAGTGTTTTTTTCAGCATCTTCTCCTAAATCAGGTTTAGGCATCTCTTTTTCATGATTCCATAATACCCCTTGCACACTTCTGTGGTTGCAATGGCAGCAGTACCAGCAAGGATATCTTAACCAACAGCCCAGTGATCTTTGACCTTCAAACTACATCTAGGGAAGTGAGTAAGAATTTTGAAATAATTTTGCTTGGAGTGGGGGTTCACTCATCCATGTAACCTCAACACTTTGGGAGGCTGAGGCGGGAGGATTGCTTCAGCTCATGAGTTTGGGCAACAGACTGAGACTTGTCTCTACAGACATTTTTAAAAACTTAGCCAGGCATGGTGGCATGTGCCTGTAGATCCAGATACTTGGGAGGCTGAGATGGGAGGATTGTTTGAGCCCAGGAGGTCGAGATTACAGTGAGCCATAATCACAACCCTGCACCCTGCACTCCAGCCTGTGCGACAGACCCTGTCTCTAGTAAAAACAACAACAATGAACAAAATTTTTAAGCCATTTAATTTCAATTTAATGGATATGTGACCTCATTTTTATTCTCATAGTTTTTGAGACTACACATTTAGTTTTCATTTAAATGCCTTTAAAATATTTATTCAATTTCTTTCTACTAAAATGATGCAAACAATACTCTTAGGTGTATTATATACCGAATTTTGACACTTTGAAGAATACCACCACATTAACGTACGTAGCCATGATTAATTTATCTCTGTGCAGACTATTGAGTAAAATGTTTCTCATCTTTATTGTGTACATAGTTGATCTTCCAAAAATGTAATTAGTTATAAAAATTGAAACTCTTAACTGCTCTTTTAAGATATTCATGCCTGTGCATATTCATGCATATAAAACTGAAATGCATGAATACACAACTATTCCTCTCACTGCTGACTCTATAATGCCTTATTGTCTTTATAAGTCTCCTGCATGTGAATTAGGAAACAAAACTCCTTCTTCTGGGCAGATGCAGCTCTGTGTTGGGTGCATGACTTGGCGGCAGAGCATGGGATGGCTTTTGGCTCTCCTTGCTCCCTGGTCAATAATGCCTTGGTCTGCACTAACCTGCAAGACCTTAGACAAAGGTGTTAAATGCACACTAGCTTTGCTCAAATGGGCAAGGCTCAACTCATCTTCCTCCCTGAGATCTTCATGCTATCCACAGGACAGGATAGCCAGCCATGTAACAGCACACTATGGTGTAAAACTATACATCATGGTGTAAATTTGTATACTCCTTATAAAATGTTTATGTTTGCATTTAGGAATGTAAGCATGTATTAGACATTCTTAGTGATTCAACTTTGAAGCAAAGATTTTCTGTCACCTTTTCTTCAATTTAAATTAAAGAATACCCTGAGATTTCAAGGCAAAATATTATGAGTCAGTTTTTATTTGTAATTATTTACCTTTGCAATCAAAATTTTCTCAAGGAACAAAATACAAATGAGTACAACATAAAACATAGATATAATTTGGATGCTGACTCTCTAATTGTCAAATATAACTCCTCATTCCATGTTTCTTTGTATCATCTTATGATTCCTATTCATTGACTAAAAATTAAGTTAATATTATAAATTTTCAGTTACAAATTTATGGTAATGAAATATACTTTTATCAATTTTACATGTGATGGATCTTGGATTTTTTTCCCCATTTTAAAAATTAGAATTTATTTTTTAGAGCAGTTTTAGGTTCACAGCGAAATTGAGTGGAAGAAACAGATACTTCCCATATACCCTTCCCCATTCCCCCACCATGCACAACCTCCCCCACGGCCAACATCCCCAACCTAAGGGTACATTTGTTACAATTCATGAACCTACATTGGCACTTGAGGGAAAGCAGGTATAAATAAGACTTTGGCCGGGCCCGGTGGCTCACACCTGTAATCCCAGCACTTCGAGGGGCCGAGGCAGGCAGATGACCTGAGGTCAGGAGTTCGCAACCAGCCTGGACAACACGGTGAAACCCTGTCTCTACTAAAATACAAAAAAGTAGCCGGGCGTGGTGGCGTGTGCCTGTAGTTCTAGCTACTTTGGAGGCTGAGGCAGCAGAATTGCTTGAACCCAGGAGGCGGAGGTTGCAGTGAGCCAAAATTGTGCCACTGCACTTCAAGCTGGATGACAGAGTGAGACTCCATCTTAGGAAAAAAAAAAAAAAAAGTCTTTGGGGATAGTTTCAGGTATTCTAGAAGGAATTCATTCACTCAAGGACTCTGGTTTCCAGAGTTCTTGCTATGCCTCCCAGGTTTTAAAAAGGTCAGTCTGCGCATGGTGGCTCACATCTCAGCACTTTGGGAGGCCGAGGCGGGTGGATTGCTCAAGCCTGGGAGATCGAGACCAGCCTGGGCAACATGGTAAAACCCCATCTCTACCAAAAACAAATAATAAGAAGAATACAAAAATTAGCAGGGCTATTTCTTTTCTTTTCTTTTTTTTGAGTGGCTGTAGTCCTAGCTACTCAAGGATTGAGGTGAGAGGATCACTTGAGCCCAGGAAGTAGAGGTAGCAGTGAGCTGTGATTGCAGGACTGCACTCCAGCCTGGGCAACAGAGCGAGACTTTGTCTCAAAAATAAATAAATAAATAAAAATAAAAAGGTCAATAATAGGAGCACATGACATGGCTCACGCTTCATCTGTGACACAGGGTGCAGAGTCAAAGATGTAAACGTTGTCCATATAGCAGACAGTCGAAAGAGGGAGTTAGTAAGTTTCCCGTATTTGGAATCGGCCATTTGTGGGATACTGGCAAGTTTTGGTTTCTGAAGACGGAAACATCAATTTACATTTTAATTTCTTAAAAAGAAACTAAAAAGTTAAGCAAGAGTCCACCCATTATTTGGTAGCGAGACTATAACACATTTCCTTTTAACTTGAGCTCCCCCTCCTCCTTTTTCCATGAATGGGCCCAGGTCCACTCTGTGATCAGGTGAGGTTTGCTGGGAGTGAGTGAGAAAATCTGCAGAACCAGAATTGAGTGCCCCAAAAGGAAGAGAGCAGAAACCCCTCTTGTTCTCTTTAAGATTGACTGTGGGTAATGAAGATTATCTTTTATAAAAATGAAGTCAATACATTTTCAATTTGGCATGAAATTACATTCCCATGTGGGCTTCCATTCCTACTGTCAAACCATCAGTCTCAGGAAAGACAGCAGGTACCACCGAAATCAAAATAGTCATCGATCGTCTTTGAGTCTCACAGTTGGGTTTTTTTAAATCTACAGCTAGACAAAGTTTCTTTCTTTTAACCTTTTAAGAGCCAGGCTTGATAGACTCTAGGATAGAGTTTCTTTGACATACAGAGAATCTTCTTTCCACCTCTCAAGTTGAGCCAAGAAGCTTCGTGTCTTTGAGTACAGGAAGCTTTGGGAGGTGGAGGTGAAGAGCTGGCTGGCTGAGCTTGCGGCAGAGCTCCTGGCTCCCCACGGCTGCCTGAGGTGTGCAAAGGACATAGGAGGCCCCCACTCCTGGTGGAGATTGAAAGTGAGAGTAAGAGGAATGGGAGTGTGGTAAGGCCACAGGACACTGGGACTTCACAATAGGATCCAGGCTTCAGCAACGGAGCCCACTAGACATGTCCATGACAACTCACAAGCCAACAAAGACCTACAGTGCCACGGGATGCAGCACAGATCCAGGGCCCTTCTGCCCCCTGCCCTGGGGTCTCCACCCAGCCCACACCACTGCGGGGTAGAGATGGGGAGGGCAAATGGGAAAAGGGTGGCTTTACCTGGAAGGACTGGTTTACACAAATGAGAGGGCTTAACTCGGCCTTGAGAAGGAGCTGCATTTCAATTGTTTGCAGGACTCTCTTTAAACTAGGAGAGACAGATCTTTAAACTAGAAGAGATGGAGATCTTTAAACTCCCCCACCCTTTGCTTTCCCTACAAGGTGGGGGTCTACGAGGAAGAACAGAGAAGATAAATGGAGAAGCCACATTTCCTTTTCCCATATGATGGCAGTATATTTTCTCCCCCCATAAAATTAGCAAAAAATATAAGAATGTGAAAGAGTGACTGTGATTATTAAGGCCTCAACCACAGAAGAGCATTGAGGCTCTGAGAGAGAATCCCCACGGGGGCCCAAGGAGACTTGCACAAGGCGAGTTTCGTTCTGGGCTGGTGGCAGCTGACATAGAAGAGCTCTGTCGGCCATTCTATAATAACACAGGCTCATGTCCCAGGGAAGGGGTGTGTGTGCATGAATTGAAAGGTTCTTGTCAGAAAGAGCAGAAACTTTGGCCCCAAAGCCAGACTCAGTTGTGGGCTGCCCAAGTGGTCGACAGGGAGGCACTAAAACAACCCTGAAAATGTCACGAGATGAGATCAGCCTGTGCAGCTGGAAGGGCTACTCTGACGAGCAGCTTTGGGGCTTGTCAGAGACTTGCTTAAGTGACAACTGGGAGCCACTAAACTACCTTCAAAAGAAGAGAGGGTACACCAGTGTTCGAAGCAGCACTATTCACAATCACCAGGTGGAAGCAACCCAAATGTCCATTGATGTGACGCGGCTACGATGTCTGGGGCACATACCCTGGGGTTCCTCGTCTCGCGCCAGGAAAATGTGGGACACAGACACATGGGAGGAGTTTAGGAGCAGAGGTTTAATAGAAGAGAAAGAGAAACAGCTCTCTCTATAGAGAGAAAGGGATCTCCCAGCGGAAAAGACAGCTGGTGGCAAATGCAGGGGATTTTATAGTCCAGCTTGAGGAGGCGGTGTCTTATTTACCTAGGGCTCACAGACTGGTTCAATCAGGTGTGGCATCATACTGTGCGTCATATTGCACATCATAGTTTGAGGAAGGCTGGTCGCCCCACCCTAATCTTATTATGCAAATAAATTATCCATGGCCAGTGTCATCTTGTTTACTCCTTACTATACACGTGGCTGGCAGAGAAGGGATGGTGGAACTGCCATCTTGAGCATGTCTAGTCCCTAGTTCCTGCTGGCTTTCACCCATGCAAGCCCCCAACTTGCTTGTCTATGTCTGCAGCTCAACTTTAAAGGCTGCTCTTTGTTAGAAAATGATTTGAGCTGCTTTTCATTAAAAAGAAAAGCCTTACTTAGGACTTCTATACCCTTACTATCTGCCTAAGTGATTTCCTCTTAACTCCTGTATTAGATGGACTAATGGATAAAACAAAATGTAGTCTACCCATGCAATGGCATATTGATTATCCAGCCTTAAAATGGAGGGAAATTCCGACATATGCCACAACATAGATTAACTTTAAGGAAGTTATATTAAGTGAAATAAGCCAGTCACAAAAAGACAAAGACTGTGTGATTCCACTTATATGAGGTACCCAGAGTAGTCAAATGTATAGAGACAGAAAGTAGAATGATGGTTGTCAGGGGTCAGGTGGTTTTGTCTTTCAGATGGGAAACACTCAGGCATCAACAGGCTCACCCTTGAAATGCATCCTAAGCCATTAGGACCAATTTGATCCACAAACCCTGAAAAAGAGGTGGCTCATTTTTTTCTGCACTACAGCCTGGCCCCAATATTCCCTCCCTGATGGGGAAAAATCACCACCTGAGGGAAGTACAAATTACAATACTATCCTGCAGCTTGACCTTTTCTGTAAGCGGGAAGGCAAATGGAATGAAATACCTTATGTCCAAGCTTTATTTTCATTGAAAACAATTTTTCAATTTTGCATACACAACTATGCAAAGCTTGCAATTTACATCCCACAGGAGGACCTTCAGCTTATCTCCATATCCTAGCCTCCCTATAACTCCCCTTCCTATTAATGATAAGCCTCCTCTAATCTCCCTAAGCAAAGAAATCTCCAAAGGACCACAAAAACCCCCGGGGCTATCAGTTGAGTCCCCTTCAAGCTGTAGGGGGAGGGGAATTTGGCCCAACCCAGGTACATGTCCCCTTCTCCCTCTCTGATTTAAAGCCGATCATGGCAGACCTGGGGAAGTTTTCAGATGATCCTGATAGGTACATAGATGTCCTACAGGGTCTAAGGCAAACCTTCAATCTCACTTGGAGAGATGTCATACTATTGTTAGATCAAACCCTAGCCTTTAATGAAAAGAATGCTGCTTTGGCTGCAGCCCAAGAGTTTGGAGATACCTGGTATCTTAGTCAAGTAAATGATAGAATGACAGCCAAAGAAAGGGACAAATTCCCTACAGGTCAGCAAGCCATCCCCAGTATGGATCCCCACTGGGATCTTGACTCAGATCATGGGGACTGGAGTCATAAACATCTGTTGACCTGTGTTCTAGAAGGACTAAGGAGAATTAGGAAAAAGCCCATCAATTATTCAATGATGTCCACCATAACTCAGGGAAAGGAAGAAAATCCTTCTACTTTCCTCGAGCGGCTATGGGAGGCCTTAGGAAAATATACTCCCCTGTCACCTGAATCACTCGAGGATCAATTGATTCTAAAAGATAAATTTATTACCCAATCAGCTGCAGATATCAGGAGAAAGCTCCAAAAGCAAGCCCCGGGCCCTGAACAAAATCTGGAGGCATTATTAATTTTTTGTTTGTTTTGTTTTGTTTTGTTTTTTGAGACGGAGTCTTGCTCTGTCGCCCGGGCTGGAGTGCAGTGGCTGGATCTCAGCTCACTGCAAGCTCCGCCTCCCGGGTTTACTCCATTCTCCTGCCTCAGCCTCCGGAGTAGCTGGGACTACAGGCGCCCACCACCTCGCCCAGCTAGTTTTTTGTATTTTTAGTAGAGACGGGGTTTCACCGTGTTAGCCAGGATGGTCTCGATCTCCTGACCTCGTGATCAGCCTGTCTCGGCCTCCCAAAGTGCTGGGATTACAGGCTTGAGCCACCGCGCTCGGCCTTGGAGGCATTATTAAACTGGGCAACCTCAGTGTTCTATAATAGGGACTGAGAGGAACAAGCCCAAAAGGAAAATTGAGATGAGAGAAAGGCTGGAGCCTTAGTCATGGCCCTCAGACAAACAAACCTTGGTAGTTCAGAGAGTACAGAAAATGGAGCAGGCCAATCACCCAGTAGGGCTTGCTATCAGTATGGTTTATAAGTACACTTTAAAAAAGATTGTCCAACGAGAAACAAGCTGCCCCCTCGTCCATGTCCACTATGTCGAGGCAATCACTGGAAGGTACACAGCCCCAGAGGAAAAAGGTTCTCTAGGTCAGAAGCCCCCAACCAGATGATCCAACAACAAGATTGAGGGTTCCTGGGACAAACGCCAGCTCATGTCATCACCCTCACTGAGCCCCAGGTCCGTTTAACCATTGAGGGCCAGGAAATTGACTTCCTCTTGGACACTGGCGCAGCCTTTTCAGTATTAATCTTCTGCCCTGGACGACTGTCCTCAAGGTCCGTTACCATCTGAGGAATCCTGGGACAGCCTGTAACCAGGTATTTTTCCCACCTCCTCAGTTGTAATTTGAAGACTTTGCTCTTTTCACATGCCTTTCTTGTTATACCTGAAAGTCCCACACCCTTATTAAGGAGGGATATATTAGCCAAAGCTGGAAAATTATCTACATGAATATGGAGAACAAGTTACCCACTTTTTGTCCCCTACTTGAGGAGGGAATCAACCCTGAAGTCTGGGCATTGGAAGGACAGTTTGGAAGGGCAAAAAATGCCCACCCAGTCCAAATCAGGTTAAAAGAACCCACCACTTATCCTTATCAAAGGCAATATCCCTTAAGGCCTGAAGCTCATAAAGGATTATAGGATATTGTTAAACATTTAAAAGCTCAAGGCTTAGTAAGGAAATGCAGCAGTCCCTGCAACACCCCAGTACTAGGAGTACAAAAACTGAACAGTCAGTAGAGACTAGTGTAATATCTTAGACTCATCAATGAGGCAGTAATTCCTCTATATCCAGTTGTAACCAACCCCTATACCCTGCTCTCTCAAATACCAGAGGAAGGAGAATGGTTCACTGTTCTGGACCTCGAGGATGCCTTTTTCTGTATTCCCCTGCACTCTGACTCCCAGTTTCTCTTTGCCTTTGAGGATCCCACAGACCACACATCCCAACTTACGTGGACGGTCTTGCCCCAAGGGTTTAGGGATAGCCCTCACCTGTTTGGTCACGCACTGACCCAAGATCTAGGCCACTTCTCAAGTCCAGGCTCTCTGGTCCTTCAGTATGTGGATGATTTACTTTTGGCTACCAGCTTGGAAGCCTCGTGCCAGCAGGCTACTCTAGATCTCTTGAACTTTCCAGCCAATCAAGAGTACAAGGTGTCTAGGTCAAAGGCCCAGCTTTGCCTACAGCAGGTTAAATATCTAGGCCTAATCTTAGCCAAAGGGACCAGGGCCCTCAGCAAGGAAGGAATACAGCCTATACTGGCTTATCCTCACCCTAAGACATTAAAACAGTTGTGGGCATTCCTTGGAATCACTGGGTTTTGCCTACTATGGATCCCCGGATACAGTGAGACAACTTGGCCCCTCTATACTCTAATCGAGGAGACCCAGAGGGCACATACTCAACTAGTAGAATGGGAACCAGGTGCTGCAGAAACAGCCTTCAGAACCTTAAAGAAGGCCCTAGTACGAGCTCCAGCTTTAAGCCTTCCCACAGGACAAAACTTCTCTTTATACGTCACAGAGAGAGCAGGGATAGCTCTTGGAGTCCTTACTCAGACTCGTAGGACAACCCCACAACCAGTGGCATACCTAAGTAAGGAAATTGATGTAGTAGCAAAAGGCTGGCCTCACTGTTTATGGGTAGTTTCAGTGGTGGCCGTCTTAGTGTTAAAGGCTATCAAAACAATACAAGGAAAGGATCTCACTGTCTGGACTACTCATGATGTAAATGGTGTACTAGGTGCCAAAGGAAGTTTGTGGCTATCAGACAACTCCCCACTTAGACACCAGGCACTACTCCTTGAGGGACTACTGCTTCAAATACATATGTGCGTAGCCCTCAACCCTGCCATTTTTCTCCCAGAGAATGCGGAACCCATCAAGCATGACTGCCAACAAATTATAGTCCAGACTTTTGCCACCCGAGTTGATCTCTTAGAAGTCCCCTTAGCTAATCCTGACCTTAACCTATATACTGATGGAAGTTCATTTGTGGAGAATGGGATACAAAGGGCAGGTTATGCCATAGTTAGTGATGTAACCATACTTGAAAGTAAGCCTCTTCCCCCAGGTACTAGAGCCCAGTTAGCAGAACCAGTGGCACTTACCCGAGCCTTAGAACTGGGAAAGGGAAAAAGGATAAATGTGTATACAGATAGCAAGTGTGCTTATCTAATCCTACATGTCTATGCTGCAATATGGAAAGAAAGGCAGTTCCTAACCTCTGGGGGAGCCCCCATTAAACACCACAAGGAAATTATGGAGTTATTGCATGCAGTGCAAAAACCCAAGGAGGTGGCAGTCTCACACTGCCAAAGTCATCAGAAAGGTGAAGGAGAAAAGGCAGAAGGAAACCGTCAGGCAGATGCTGAGGCCAAAATTGCTGCCAGGCAGAACTTCCCTTTAGAAATACCTACTGAAGGACCCTTGATATGGAACAACCCCTTCCAAGAGATTAAGCCCCATATTCCCCGACTGAAACAGAATGGGGACTTTCACGGGGGCATAGTTTTCTCCCCTCAGGGTGGTTAACGACAGAAGAAGGAAAGGTGCTTATATCTGAAGCCAGCCAGTGGAAAATACTTAAAAGCCTCCAGAAAACTTTTCCTATGGGTATTCAAAACACTCAAGGCCAAATCCCTATTTACAGGGCCAGATCTCCTCCGGACCATCTCACAGGTAGTCAAAGCCTGTGAGGTGTGCCAAAGGAATAATCCCTTGGTTCATCCTAAGGCCCCTTTGGGGGAACAAAGAATAGGTCAGTATCCTGGAGAGGACTGGCCGTTAGACTTCACCCATATGCCTAAGTCAAAGGGATTTCGATACTTATTGGTCTGTGTCGATACCTTTACAAATTGGATAGAAGCTTTCCCCTGCAAGACAGAGAAGGCTCAGGAAGTGATTAAAGTCCTAATTCATGAAATAATTCTTAGATTTGGGCTTCCCCAAAGCTTACAGAGTGACAATGGTCCAGTTTTAAAGCCACGATAACTCAAGGAACTTCCAGGGCACTAAGGATACAATATCACCTTCACTGCGCCTGGAGGCCACAATCCTCAGGGAAGGTCGAGAAGGCAAATGAAACACCCAAAAGGCACTTAAGGAAACTAACACAAGAAATCTCCCATGGCCTACTCTTTTGCCCATGGCCTTGTTGAGAATCCGAAATTCTCCTCACAAAATGGGGCTCAGTCCACATGAAATGCTGTATAGACAACCTTTTCTCACAAATGACCTCCTACTTGATCAGGAAACGGCCAACTTGGTCAATGATATAACTTCTTTGGCAAAATATCAACAAAACCTTAAAAACCTACCTGAAGGATGTCACAGAGAAAAGGGAACAGAGTTGTTTCAACCAGGAGATTTAGTGTTGGTCAGATCTCTCCCCTCTACCTCCCCATCCATGGACTCTTTGTGGAAAGACCATACTCAGTAATCCTCTCTACCCCAACTGCAGTTAAGGTGGCAGGAGTGGAATCTTGGATTCACCACACCTGAGTTAAACATTGGACATCCCCTGAGGAACCTGCAGGACTGTCAGCTCAGGAGTCCCAAGATCAGCCAGACCAGCCTCGATACACCTGCAAACCGTTGCCATCTCCTATTTTGGAAGGAAACATCCCAGACTAAAAAGGTTCCTACCACTGATCCTGAGGAAAAACCGCTTCCTCCTTAAAAAGGATAAGTGAAAACCTACATAATCTTTATCTGCAACACCTCTCCTTGCTCTTTTAATGGAATCCTTTTACTATTTCATCATATTATTAAGCAGCATACTAACCATACTGTTTGTGATAGGACTATATACTGTAGCTCCTACCAGGACGAAAATCCTAAGCACATCAACCTTGTTTCTATCTTCCTTCTGACAGCAATTTACTACTACCTTTAACTCAGCCTGGATAAAATGATCTCGTCTTCCAAAGCACCCTCTTTGCCTTCCTATTTACTCTTTACCTATCTATCCCTCCTGCTTCCTTGGATACCTCATACAATCACCCCTCCCCTTCCACTAGCTTCTAATTACCTCTACAAGACTCTCAACTTAACCCAGTCTCTGTTAAACCAGTCCAGTCCTTCCCTGGAAAATGACTGTTGGCTTTGTATCTCTCTATCAACCTCTGCTTATGTTGCCACTCCCATTCCTGCAAAAAAAACTGGATCTTTACCGACTTAACCTACCACCCTCATTATGAAGGAAAAGACCCTTTCTGACTTCTAAATATGCAATCATTAGCCAACTTCCCCATCTCCAATAGGACCAAGAATACCTAACAGGATGTAAAAGCTGCAATCCAGCTTTTACTACTACCTACTACTATTACCTACTACCCCATCAGTGTAATTACACCTTACAACGTCAAGCCCCAACTAATCATAGTAACTTCTGAGTTACCCAAACAGCTCCATTCAGATGGCTTGTCTGCTTCTCAGGGCCCCCAAAATCATCACCTCCTCCCTGCTTAACAAACAGTCCAGGTTGTCTAATGGCAAACATACTCCCTGCATGACCATTCACCCCTGCACCCCCTGCAGCAGTGTCCCCACCACTAGTGAATGCCTTCTCATCCCCTCTTTCAATCACTCTCTCAAATGGTTCCTAGTAGAGACAAAACATTTTTTTATCCAGTGGGAAAATAGAACACAAGGAGCCACTCGGTTTGCTCCCAACACCCCTTTCCAGCCACTCACCGGGGCTACCTTGGCAAGTAGGAGTATGGGAAAATGAAAACAACAAATTCACACACCTTTTTAACATACACAACAAGTTCTGTCTACCCAGCCAAGGTATATTCTTACGTGGAACATCAACCTATAGCTGCCTCCCCACTAACTGGACAGGCACCTGCACCTTAGTCTTTCTAAGTCCCAACATTAACATTGCCCCAGGAAATCAGACCTTACCAGTACCCCTCAAAGCTCAAGGCCATCAGCGCAGAGCCATACAACTAATACCCCTACTTATAGGGTTACGAATGGCTACTGCTATCAGAACCAGAATAGCCAGTTTATCTACTTCATTATCCTACTACCACACATTCTCAAAGGATTTTTCAGACAGTTTGCAAGAAATAACAAAATCTATCCTTACTCTACAATCCCAAATAGACTCTTTGGCAGCAGTGTCTCTCCAAAACCGCCAAGGCCTAGACCTCCTCACTGTTGAGGAAGGAGGACTCTGCACCTTCTTAGGGGAAGAGTGTTGTTTTTACACTAACCAGTCAGGGATAGTATGAGATACCGCCCAGCATTTACAGGAAAAGGCTTCTGAAATCAGACAACGCCTTTCAAACTCTTATACCAACCTCTGGAGTTGGGCAACATGGCTTCTCCCTTTTCTAGGTCCCATAGCATCTATCTTGCTGTTACTCGCCTTTAGGCCCTGTGTTTTAACCTTCTTGTCAAATTTGTTTCCTCTAGAATGGAGGCCATCAAGCTACAGATGGTCTTACAAATGGAACCCCAAATGAGTTCAACTAACAACTTCTACTGAGGACCCCTGGACCAACCTGCTAGCCCTTCCACTGGCCTAAAGAGTTCCCCTCTGGAGGACACTACAACTGCGGGGCCCCTTCTTCACCCCTATCCAGTAGGGATAACTCTTAGCTAGAGCAGTCATCAGTCAAATTCCCAACCACAGTTAGGGTGTCCTGTTTAGAGGGGGGATTGAGAGGTGAAGCTGTCTGGGCTTTTGGATCAGGTGGGGCCTTGGGGAATTTTTCTGTCTAGCTAAAGGATTGTAAATGCACCAATCAGCGCTCTGTGTCTAGCTAAAAATTTGTAAACGCACCAATCAGCACTCTGTCAAAACAGACCAGTCAGCATTCTGTAAAATGGACCAATCAGCACTCTGTAAAATGGACCAATCAGCTCTCTGTAAGATAGACCAATCAGCAGGATGTAGGTGGAGCCAAATAAAGGAATAAAAGCAGGCCATTGGAGCCAGCACCTGCAACCTGCTCAGGTCCCCTTCCATGCTGGGGAAGTTTTGTTCTTTTGCTGTTCACAATAAATCTTGCTGCTGCTTACTCTTTAGGTCCATGCTGCCTTTATGAGCTATAACACTCACAGTGAAGGTCTGCAGCTTCACTCCTGAAGTCAGCAAGGCCATGAACCCACCGGGAGGAATGAACAATTCTAGACGCACCACCTTTAAGAGCTGTAACATTCATTGCGAAGGTCTGCGACTTCACTCCTGAAGTCAGCAAGACCGTGAACCCACCAGAAGGAATAAACTCCAGACACATCCGAACATCAGAAAGAACAAACTCCGGGTCCACCATCTTTTAAGAACTGTAACACTCACCACCAGGGTCCACGACTTCATTCTTGAAGTCAGTGAGACCAATAACCCACCAGTTCCGACACAATAACAAGTGGCAAATTTTATATTATGTATATTTTCCACAATTTTCTAAAAAAAGGAAAAAAAGAAGTGGGTTCTATTAAGCGCTGGATGTGTTTTCCTGTCTGAGGTGTGCCACTGGGATTTTCAACACCTCTACAATGCTGACCAAATTGTAGCCCAGTTAGCTTGCCTGAGGTGCCTAGGGACATCGTCCAGTCCTGGGCAAGGGTACCTGTGGGGAGAGGCATGACTGCACTGCCAACCGGGCCCTTCTTGGGTGGCACTATGGGCCTGCCCATCTCAAGGGCAGTTAGATCTCCCTGGCACTCTGGACTGGAGGTCTACAGACTCCCCCAGAAGACTATGTGGCCACAGTAAGAGAAGCCACCTTTACCTGCATTCTCACTACCTCCCAGTTAAAAGGAGCAGGTTGATGGCAGGAGCAGATGTCAGGAACCAGCACAGGCCATGCAGGGGCATCTCAGGACTCTCTACAGGGAATAATGTAGCAGGAAAAGACCGAATCTCCTGAAACTTGGGGTGGGAATCAGAGTCCTCTTGATTTGAACAGTTTTACCTGGTGTTGCACCGCAAGATGGTAATGTGAAATATATTGTTTGCAAAGGGTAATTAGGGGCATCCAGAAATCTTAAATCCAAGAGAAAGACAGAATTGGGAGCTAGAAGGGCTAATCAGCTATTGAAGATAAGAGAGTAGGCGGCAGGCATAGGCTTGCTCAGAAGAATTTTTCTGAAAGATCTCCTTGTTAACAGCAGCCAGTTTTCGCTGGCTCTAGCATGTATGTGACATTTCTCATCTCATAGTGGCTTAAAAGTACTGCTCAACCCTTGACAGAAGTTGCAGAATTCCATTTCTACATCACACAGGGAATTGGACAAAATGGATTCTAGGGTTAAGGTTCTCTAAATCCAAGTTAATAATGGTACTCTTTTATTATTTCTACTTTATTTTGATACCTATGGCATTCCTTGGACATGCTATATTACTGTTGGGAGAAAAACTTTTCCTCTATTAACTTAGGTCCAGATATCAGGGGTCTGCAAATTAACTGACGATATATTAACAAAAGAAAAGATGAAGTTGATTCCCTTGTCTGTGGGAGTACTCAGTACTGATGAACTCACTGAACAGCTGGGGGTACGGGCTTACATGCCAGCTTAACCAGGGAAGGGAAAGGGTGAGGGTGAGGGTGGGGGAAAGATAGAAGATTTGTTCTAGGAGAACAAATGGAAGGTAGACAGTTTTTGAAGGTTTGTTTATGCACCTTCTCTAATGGTCAGTCTCCTTCCTGGCTGGAAGCTTCCCAGGACAGGGGATTTATTCTCAGAAGTCTCTGCCTTTAGTCAGATAAGGGAAGCTCCAGAAAGGCGCCTTTCTGCCTCTGCTGTATTTCAGATATCTTCAATTTAAAGTAATCTTTATGCCGCCTTGGTGGATCCAAGTAGGTCCCTTCATTATTATCACTTCTTTTATGTTCAAATGCTGTTATAAGAATCATGTCTTGATAACCGCACAAAAATTTGAATAGGTAGAGCTGGAGTAATAATCGTAATGAGAGCTAACATTTGCAGCAAGCTTATGTCAGCCATCATGCTTAGCATTCTACATGGATTATCTAATGTGACCCTCGAAATGACAGCAGGAAGTGGGTGTTGTCATTTTTGCAGGAGGAAACTCAGGCTTGGGGAAGTTAACATGTGGCCGTGTGATCAAGTGGAAATCAAACACAGGCTCCTCTGACTGTAGAACCCGACTTCTTGTAGTAATTGTTTACTGCTGCGTAATCAATACCCCCAATGCAGTAGCCTAAAACAATACACATTATTATTTCTCACCATGTCTGGGAGTTTTCATGAGGCTGAGTTGGATGTTGGCTGAGTTGGCAGCCATCTGAAGACTTGTTTGGGGTGACGGGATCCACTTCCAGGGTGGCTTTTTCCTGTGACTGTCACACTGGTGCCAGCTGTTGTGGAGGCCTCAGTTCCTCTCTGGGGGCCTTGCTGCAGAGTGATCTAACTATGCAGCAGCTGGCTTCCCCAGAAGCCAAGGCAGCAGCTGCAATGCATTTTATTACTTATTCTTAGAAGCCACACACCACCACTTCTGCAGTATCCTATTCGTCACACAGGTTGGCTCTATTCACTGTGAACAGAAACCACATAGGTGCATGGATTCCAAGAGTGAGGATCTCTGGGGGCCAGTTCAGGGCCAGCTACCACATTTCTACTACACTTTTCCTTCTTTACTATCAACCTAGGCAAAAGCGTTGTGAAATGAAATTTATAGGAGGCCATAGTTTTTGACTGAGCTCATGCACTAATCTCCAGCAGACCAGACCAAACCAAACCAGAATGGAATCACTCATGCTGGGTGCCACGCAATGAAACTGAACTTAGACATGGGACATTTTCCTAAACAACAAGATTCACAGCAATCAATCCAAAGTGGCCTGGTCAGCCTGAAGCAGCGTGATAATGAATTCCCATCTGTCTTAACCCTACAAGGAAAATAATTTTAAAATGAACAATCTGTTTTTTGTTCCTTGTTTTTGCTTTCTTCTGTCATTTGCTCTCTGTAAAGCCAACTTCCTCTGCTCAGCTCATTAGAGCACCTATTTATTTAATAAATGTGATGCTGCCTGATTCCTGAATTGCTAATAAAAGCCAATTAGATAATTAAACTGAATTTGTTGAAATTTTATTGCTTGACAGTGCTTAGACAGGCACCTGGCACTTGGAAGTCTTTCAATAAATCCTAACTTGTTTACATGAAAGAAAAATAAAAAATTCGGGACCCCAAACTATGCCAAAGAGAAAAGTTTAGCTTTGGAACTGAGTCACACAAAAACTGCTTTCATTTTGTTCCTAAGTAGATAGCTGCAAAGATAGAAGGCCACATATCTCCCCAGGTGGCCTCCCTCACAATTTGCTCATGAGGAAATTCTTTGGGGGCCCCAAGATCTTTATTCTGAAACAGAGTTCTTGTGAATTTTACCCTGACAATGTAAATTAAGAGCTTATCTTCACAGTGCAGGACAGGCAGGACTAGGAATCCCCCCCTCCACTCACCTGAGACAAGTGCATGTCTTATGACTGCTTCCCCTGGTCTCTGTATACTTTATCTTATATAAAAATGCAAACTCACTGAACATGAGACAAGTGCATGGTTGACCGTGTTCCTCAACTCACTCCTTTAACATATAAAATGTGGATTCAATGAGTGCTAATCGAAGCCTCACAAAGAACAAGAAAAAAAAAGAGATTTTTTTTCTTCCTTTAGGCTGGAAGCTGCTAAAGTACATTTAAAGGCTGAAATTAAGGAGCCAGAGGAGAGGATGATGGTGAAGATACAGGAAATATGGGGATCTGTAGAGCTTCAAAAGAAACCACTTGCCACCTTTTGTTTACCCTTCCCCCCTTTATTCTTTTTGTTTCCTCTGCTGCCCACTCTTTCCCCTTTAAATATCGAAGTCCTCAAACTCTGTTTGGAAAAAGCACGAATCACAGATGTTCCTGTGATTTGTGTTCCTTTTCCCCAGGCACATCCTGAACCTTGGCAAAATAAACCTCTGAATTGATTGAGACTTGCCTCAGTCATTTTCTTTGGTTTACATTTCTGTCTTTCCTCCCAGCTGTTTTCCAGCCCTCAGTCATTAGTACATAAGAGTTGCACATCAGTGCATAAAGAGTTGAAGGCATTTTGGTAGTGGTGGAGCAAATGAGCAGATGACATCCCACAGTGAGATATGTGGTGTTAGACAAGGAGGAAAATAAATATTGAGTGTTGTCCATTGGTTTTGCAACTAAAAACTCACTGGGCAGAGGGAAAATGCTTGCTTGTGGTAAATAGAGTAGCTCGGAGGAGTTTAAAGGTAGCTGTGTTGAGTAGATAACCATTATAGTAAATTTGAATGTGAAAGAACAGAGCTAGTGGGTAAGAGTGAAAGAAGGGATCTGACTTGATAAAGAGATTTTTTTTCTCTTTAGGCTGGAAGCCGCTAAAGTACATTTAAAGGCTGAGGTTAAGGAGCCAGGGGAGATGATGATGGTGAGCATACAGGAAAGAGGGGGATCTGTGGATGGGATAAGATCACTGTGGAGATGGTAAGAGATACTTTTAGTTATCCAGTGCCAGGTAACAAAGTACCGCGACCCTAAATTATTAAGATGGAGTTGGTTTTGTTTTGTTTTTGTTTTTCTTATAAATTTGCAAATTTGTGCTTAACTTGGTGGAGATGGTTTGTCTCTGCTCCACTGACCATTAGCTGGGGCAGCTTGGGGGCTGAGGGATGGAGTCATCTGAATGCTCTTGTGTCTGGTGGTTCATGCTGGCTGTCAACCAGGACGTTAGCGAGGGCTGAGCAGAAACACCTCCACAAGCATCATGGCTGGATTCCAAGAGCAAGGACCCCAAGAAGATAGGTGGCAGCCTTACCACTTGTTATGAGTCAGCCTTGGAAGTCAGGTAGCTTCCCTTCCACTGTAGTCACAGGCCTGCTTAGATTCAACAGGAAGGACCATGCACCCACAGTGTCAACTTCCAACTCTAAGGAGAAAATGCAGGATGGGATATATTAGTGAGGTTATCTTTGGAAAATACAATCTGCCCAGATAGTCTCTGCATAACTTGTTACTTGCAAGTTCAGAATGTTCACAGTCTAGCTGTCTATCTCTTTTCTGTGTGCTAATATATGAGAAGGAGCAGCACAAGCACCCATTTGTGAGGTGTAGTGCAATATGGAACACAAAAGGGGAACTGCCTGGCTGATGCAAGGCACACCACTTCATCTACCATAATATCTGGGCTTGAGTCTGCATTCTGGAGGACAGCTGGAGAGCTCTGACTAATGGGGTCTGCTGTGCAGAGTGGCTAAATGAAGTCATTGGAGCCCCTTATGAGGAATTTGAAGATAACTGCTGTCATCGATATTAGCAGTCAGGAGTAGGAGCAGAAGCTGAAAAACACAAATAAAAGGCACTCAACTGAAGCCATAAGGCAGAAGTGTTTATGAGTAAGCAGAAGCCGTAAACTAGAGGGAATTCTGAAGACAGGAGGGAAGGTAATTCACAGTGCAGGAGTGGAGGAAGAAGGGACAATGGAGCCGAATCACAGCAATGACTGAGCATGAGAGCCAGGCAGGTGCCTGGTGCTGAGAGTGACCCCAAGAGAACCCATGGCTTGAGACAACTCTCCAGGTGTCTGAGTGCCAGCCAGGGTGGCAGCCAACATGGAGACCTTCTTCTCAGCTTTGCTGGGTCTTCCTATACTGGGCTCTGATCTCCTGAGATTGGTAGACTTTGTTGGACCCAAGAGTGCCTATCTGGCACAGAATCTCAAAATTAACCTTAGGGGCACTTATTAGGGTGCCAAAGGTATATCTACCTAAAAAATCAATACCTGCCCACAAACTGGAATTAGCAATATCTGGCAAAAGATTATAAACTGTTTTGACAAGTTGCAGGTGACTCGCTCTATGTGTTTGTTCATTGTTTAATATTTGTAGAAAGACATTATAGTAAAGGATTTGTCTGGGGAATCCTACAATCATTTCACTCTGTAATATGCTCCTTGCAGATGGAAGGAGGGTATATTTTCTGAGCTGGTTAGCTGAAGGGCTCAAATCATAGCACACATCTGTCACTTCCATGCACTCTCTCTCCTGGATCATATTTTTACTCAATTGAAGTCTTCTGCAGCCTTCAGCGGCTGATCACCAATTGAGTGTCTGCCCTCCCAATAGACCAATGTCTAATGTCACAGTACAGGGCACAGGGATTATTTCAGTAAGTTCCTGCACCAAGAGTGGTGTTGGCAACTTTTAGAAACCCACCCCTTCATCCTGGGCAAGACTTCCTATCATGTGGCTAGAAAGAAACATCTATGACATGTATTCTGTGACCTATGTATTACTTTGTATGTTGCCAAACATTCAGCAAGCTAGTGAGTAGTCTGTTTATTTGCAAGCTAGGGCCAATGCTTCTTATCTCTAAAAGCTGAGTACTGCCACTGCCACCACCAACTGGTACAATCTTTTTATTTTTTGAGACTGAGTCTCCCTCTGTCACCCAGGCTGGAGTCCAGTGGCGCAATCTTGGCTCACTGCAACCTCTGCCTTCTGGGTTTGAGTGATTCTCCTGCCTCAGCCTCCCAAGCAGCTGGGATTACATACAAATGCCACCATGCCTGGCTAATTTTTTGTATTTTTAGTAGAGACGGGGCTTCACCATGTTGGCCAGGCTGGTCTCGAACTCCTGACCTCAGGTGATCTGCCCACCTTGGCTTCCCCAAATGTCGGGATTACAGGCATGAGCCACCACGCCCGCCCAACTGACATAAACTTTTAACAGCTTTCTAAAACAGTCACATATTCTCCTCTTATTTAGCTTCTAAAAAGCATTGTGTATTACTCAGCATTCTAACTAGCAGGAAATAATTTTATTAAAGAGTATCAGGCACCTTAAAGAACACAAGGAGGTCTAAGTCAGGTTTTATGGCTGTGCCCCCAACAGAGCTAGACATACTACACCACAAGGCATTCCAGAGAAACTGCAGTGATACCCCAGCTGTGGGCCTGGAGAGAACCATGGTCATGCTTGCTGTAAGGCTCCAACACTCTGTCTCCATCCTTCTTAGAAACAGGTGTGTGTGGTACCTGTTTCTTCTTTCCCCACTGAAGCTTAATGTGTTCTGATTGACCTAGGACACATGCCCATGCTTAACTATACCAATCTTTGGTAGTGATGACAGTTCTTAGCTTTTAAAGGTAAGAAGCATCAGCCCAAGCTTGCAAATAAATGGACCATTCACTTGCTGGCTGAATGTTTGGCAGCCTACAGAATGATACATGGGTCATGGAATAAATATGTCATAGATGTTTCTTTCCAGCCGCATGATAAGAAGTCTTGCCCATCATGAGGAGGTGGGTTTCCAAAAGTTGCCAAGGAAGGATGGCAAAGAACATTTCTGGTTTCTACTTTGGGGAAGCAAGGCAAAACAGGGGAGATTCTTCAACATAGGACGAATGGCCAGGAGATGCTGAGCAGTCAAAAATTATAACAAATGTAACTGTCACCAGATGACCAGAGGCATCATTTTAATGTCTTCATATGGATATTCTTTAACTTCTAAAAATTACAGAAAATTGCTAGTTGTAGACTCACAGGAGATCTGATAACAGAGCACCTTTTAGACTTCTCTAACCAGTGATGTTGGTTGACTTACCATGTGAAAGAGTCCTCTGAAATAGCTGTCCAGCTCAATTGCAATACAGTTTCTCGGTTATTTCATAACCCGTTTGAAGCAGACCTCAAAGCTCTCTACCCAGTGGGTGACTGCATAATTGTCTTAGTTCATTTGTTAAACATCATTGTTTTGCCTTACTTCTGTCCTCCTCCTTTGATATATACTCTGCAACTAGATCCCTAATGAATATGATTAGTGCTTCCCATGCTGTGCAAGGGATAGAGGCTGTGATGTTGTTAAGTTGAAGACATGTCTCCATTTCATGTTTCAGGGACTTAGACACTCAGGGACCAAGTTAACAGAAGCGTTCTTCAATTGCTTTATTTGAACAAATTTTGCCTGATCATGCTGAAGGGGAGCTAGAAAATAGGAAGGAAGGCAGAGGGCACAGAACAGGCAGGGTATATCGTGTATATTGTGTTAACCTACCAGTTCCCTGAGTCACCCACCAACCCTGAAACTAACTATAAATGTTTAAACACAGATGCTATGGTTTAAATGTGTCCCACAAAAAGCATATGTTGGAAATGTAATTCCTAGTGCAACAGTGTTGGGGTCTAATGAGAGGTGACTAGGCCATCAGGGCTCTGCCCTTATGGATTAATGTCATTATTATGGGAGTGGGTTCATTATTACACATTTTTGTTTGTTTTGTGCTGCTATAAAGTCTACCACAGATGGTAATTTATAAAGAAATTTATTTCTCACAGTTCTGGAGGCTGGGAAGTCCAATAACAGGGTGCCATTATCTGGTGCCTTCCTGCACATGATGGAAGTCACCACATGGGTGAGAGAAAGGAGAAAGGGGGCCAAACTCAGCCTTTTATCAGGAACCTACTCCCACAATAACTAACCCACTCCTTCAATAATAACATTAATCCATTCATGAGTGCAGAGCCCTGATGACCTAAAGACCCCGCCTCTCAACACTGTTGCATTGGAAATTAAGTTTCCCACACGTGAACTTTGGGGGACACATTCAAACCACAGCACTGTGGGAGTGGGTTTATTATAAAAGGATGAATTTGACCCTGAAAAGGATGAGTGTGTGCCTCTTTCTCTCTCTCCCTCTCTTTGCCCTTCTGCCTTGTACTATGGTATGATGCAGCAACAAGGACCTCACCAGATACCAACGCCTCGATCTAAGACTTCCCAGTTACCAGGACTGTGAGAAATACATTTCTGTTCATTATAAATTACCCATTCCATGGCATTCTGTTACAGCAGCACAAGATAGAGTAAGACAACAGACATCCCAGTATAAATGTGGAAGACAGAGTCTTGGAAACAACAAGTCAGAACATATTCTTGTGAAGAGTAGTTACCTATAGTGATCCCTTGTGAATTTTAGACATCATTCTTCTAGAGATCTCAGAGTGTTTTATAGACACTATCTTATCCACCCTTGTAATATCTATAAGATAGTTATTCCCAAGCCTGGAAGAACTAAAGAACATTAGATGCATGCACTCTTAGATATCAGAGGAGGTGCCAGTGAATCATCATCTTTTCTGGGCTCTAACCTCTACTGAGAATAGATACCAACAAAATTCAGTTAAATGTGTCAGGTATTTAGGGCTAGGTAGGTCAGTACAGCTTAGACCCAAGACGGAAAGGGAATGCCTTACTTCCTGCCCCTCTGAATTGAAAAGTGGTGCCCAGTGAACAGTCTACATGGCCTAACTCACTTTGCCTATCCCAAATATATAAAGATTTTTGCTCTATGCTTTTTAAAGAGGTTTTATAATTTTAGCTTTTGTGTGTAAGCCTATATTCCATTTCTAGATAGTTTTTGGATGTGATATGAGGTAGAAGTGATGATTCATTTTTTCTTATATATATCTGGTGATAGAAGTGCTTCTGAGCCAGTGACAGAGTAGAGCTGGGCTGGGCCTTACCAACTCATTTCCAGCAACAATCCTGAACTGCTTGTTTTCTGAGGAAGCAGATGGTAAATGATCCAAGGAGCTGAAAGAAAATCCCCAAATTTAGCAATACTGTCTGCTGGATTTCTAGTTAGTTTTATTTGAAGTTTATACATTTTACCCTCCCTTAACTTTTTTTTTTATAGCATGGATTCTGTTGAACCTCCCTTAACATAGATAGATAGATAGATAGCTAGTTAGATAGATAGACATATAGATAGATAAAATCAATTCACTTGTTTAAATGAATCCTGAAAAATATTATAAGACAATAAGTTAAACCACTTACAAGAGTTTTGTTAGGTACTGATCTTTTGTTCCTAACCCTGTTCCCAGAAAAAATTCCTATTTTTGTGGGCAAAAACAGACCAGACGCCTTTTCCCCACCCCATGGTGCAATGGAGTGCACAGAAGTTATGTTCAAATAAATCTTATAACTTAGATGTTACAGAGAACAAAACCATCATGAAGTAGATGAACTGTTGGAAACTGAGATGCTCTGACTCAGCCTTTGCATCTTTGACTTATACATGTTTGTACAGTTGTACATTTCTGATTATTATAATTTTGTGTATCAGATTAGTTATAAAATTTCACCCAAGGAGCAGAGGTTTGTTGTTGTTGTTTTATGAAGAGTCCCAAAATTCTGCTTTAAAAATAAAACAGGACTCCAAATGCATACGGCAACATTTATTCTTCACACGGGGCATATACACAGCATGTACATGTGAAGTAGGTACACATGAAACCTCAACAATTACTACAAGGTACAAAATTAAGCACTGAATGGATGGAATCATTAACAAGTGCTATGGGACTACAGAGGATACTGAGACTATGGTGTTCTAAGGTGGTCAGGGAAAGCTTTCGGAGGATTTAGGCCTGATGTAGTCATTTAAGTTATGAAGAAGTCACCTCAGAAGGATCAGTGTGGTCAAGGGTATAGAAAAGGAGTTGAGTATCATATGGTGGGACGGCAACTAGGCTTTCGATGGAACCATGAGCAACATGGTCGAGGTAGCCAGGATTCAGGAAGCCTCCTATCCCTATGGGATAGTTCCCTGAATAGGATATCACAATTATAAGACACGTGATTACTTTATATACCACTAACTAGAGATTTTTACCAATTAAACTATGACATACCTTTGATTATAAGATGCATCCCAATTTCAAAGATGTTAGAATGTGTATGGGGAGGCATAAAAACATGGCTGGGTGTGGCAGCAAGCCGCCAAAATGATCACAAACATCCCTCTGTCCTTGTGTGAACACCCTTCCATAGTACCCTCCCAGATCTGTGTGACCAATAGGATATGGCAGAAATGAGGATGTATGAATTCCAAGATTAAGGTCAAAAGACACTGCAGCTCCTGTTCTGTTCTCTCTCTCTCTTATCATTGGCTTTTGAGGATACCCAGGCAACCTGTAGAGAGAGGCTCATGTGATGAGGAACTGAAGCCCTGCAAAGAATGGAGACTTGCCAATAATCACACAAATGAACTTGAAAGTGAATTGTCCAGCCTTCAGATGACATCAGTCCCAGCTGAGAGTTTGATAGCAACCTCATGAGAGACCCTGAGAGAGAACCACCCAACTAAGCTGCCTATAAATTTCTGACCCTCAGAAGCTGTGTGTAATAATAATAATTACTTAAATATTTCTTATTTTGAGCTGCTAGTTTGGGGGTAATTTGTTACATAGCCATAGATAGAATTAATGAATACCATATATAATGTGTGGTGTGTGTGTGTGTGTGTGTGTGTGTGTATAGATATATATACTGGACTGATGTAGTCATTTAAGTTATGAAGAAGTCACCTCAGAAGGGCTCAGAAACAGATAGACTCATCTGATTTAAAGCATCCTCCTGAGTTTTCCTCCCTGGCTGTCTGCAGATCAACTGCCATCGTGAATGACACAGTAACTATCTGGACCAGGAAATTCATGACCAACCAAATACTTCAAAGGAAACAAATGGTCATAGATATCCTTAACACTGGGAAGGCAAGAGTACCTAAGACAGAAATTCTGGGAAAATTAGTCAAAATATACAAGACCACACTGGATGTCATCTTTGTATTTGGATTCAGAACTTATTTTGGTGGTGGCAAGATATCTGACTTTGGTGTGATTTATGATTTTTTTGGATTATGTAAAGAATCATGAACCCAAACATAGACTTGCAAGACATGGCCTGCCTCCATGAGAGGAAAAAGACCTCAAGAAAATAGTGAGAAGAATGCAAGAATAGAATGAAGAAACTCAGGGGGTTGGCAAAGGCCAATGTTGGTGCTGGCAAAAAGCCAAAGGAGTAAAGATGCTGTAATGATGTTATTTGCAGACATTGTGTGGATTAATAAACTAAAAAGTTTCAAGTGAAAGAAAGGCATCCTACTGCTTCCACTTAGACCTTGAAATGCCCCAGAATCAGGTGTAGAGATTAGAAATAGGTAATCACAGTGGGACTCAGGTGGTGGATGACACAATTGCAAATGAGGATGGTTTACGGAAGCAAGACTGGAACGTACTGAGCCAAATCAAAGAGCCTTAATAGCAGAGACAGCTGTCTGCCTTTGTCCTGAAACACTTCCTTTTCTTAAGGAGCCAACTTCAGAACAAAACCCCACTATATTTTACAGAAAGAATTAAGCGGAAATACTTGTACAAAGTGGGAAGCTCAAGGGTAGGTGTGGATTCAGGCATTTATAGAACACCAGGACTTTGGGAAGATATAAATTAGTGCTCACTCCCAGAGGACCCTGCCAGCCAAGCTAAGGTATTTTGACTTTATTATACAAGCAGAAGGCAGCCACAACTGATTTGAGACAGGAGAATTAGGTACTAATAACAATGTTTGGAAGATTAAACTGGCCATGTCATGTAATATGACTTTGAGTGAGAGAAGCTATGAAAGCCATGGCTAGTTTCCAATGTGAGGCTATTATTAATAGTTTAGACCTAGAGAATCCAACCTTTCTCATCCCTCTGGCCACTTGCCTAGCTCAGGGTCAAAGGTGAGCCTAACATCTCCGTTCTCAAACCCCACCACATTTAGAAAACCCTCTTCCCATAGCCACTCACTTCTCACAAAAGTTCTTCTGTAGAAACATCCTAGAGGATGGAGTCTATCTGAGCTAATACTGTGCCGTCATGCTGATGCTGCAGTCTCACCAACGTACCTTAATGTAGCGGTTTCCCTGGGGTTCTTTGTCCTACATCCAAGAAAATTAAGGAATGCAGACATAAGGGTGGGGTTGGAGTCAATGTTTAATATGCGAAAAAAGAAAGTGTTCTGCAGCAGAGAGGGGAGTCCAAGTGGATTGCCGGGTTACAGCTGAATTTAAAAGCTTTTTGTAAGAAACTGCTCTCTTCCCTGTAACTGTTTGAGTAACTTTTCTTACCAGTAAAGCTGTCTGTGCAATTCTTCTCTTATGCAGCTGTGGGTATGTCTCTAGGCAAGCACAAAGCTCTGCTTCTCTTGTTTGTATAACTATGGGTTTGTTTTAGGTAAGCCCCTTCCCTGTGCAAGTTCCCTGTGCAAGTTCCCACTGTGTATGTGCCTGTAAAGGGGAGGAAAGTTTTTCCTAGGAGCTCACTAATTGTACAAAGAACAAAGAGCCTTTGTGCTGGACCCCGTTTGCTTATCTGTTTGCAGGTGCAGACTGAGTCTTTTTCCCAGGTTATTTTATTTTTGCCTGTTCCTGTGACTTTTCAGGCAGGCCGCTTCTGCAGTCTGAATTTTTCCCAAATGATTTTCCTTCCTTTGTCCCTCACTGAGAACAGGGCCAAAGGGGTGCTGGACTGTGGGAGAGGCTAAGGTGTGTGCAGAGACCTTGAAGAGGAAGGACAGACAGGGCATCTTTCCCCGGTGTGTGCAAGGAGGTTCACAACAGCTGATGTTTAGATGGGAGCCTCGGACCTGCAAAAACAAAAGAAAGAAAAGCTCCCTATTGTTTATTCATCTAATAAGCTGAGAGAGACCCTAACGGTCATCAAATTCAATTCATAATTTTGAAAATAAGGCCTTGAGCCCACCTAGTGGTCTCTTGCCTTCCAGGCCAGTCTGGTGGCACCTGCTGTTTACCTCTTGTTCTCCTCAAAGGAAGGAAGCGCAGTGTCTACCTGTCTCTGAGGGGAGCCATCCATACACGGGGGAGTGACTTAGCATAGGGTTCTTTGGAAAGGAGATGCTCACTCGGGTTTTTTTGCTTATTTTTTGGTAAGTTAAGAGAACTTCGTTCTGGTACCTACCACTTTCACTAGGCAAAAATCATGTTTACATCTGGGTGAAGGAGAAAAGGATTCTTGCTTAGTTTCCTTTTTGTGTCTGCACTTAGGGAAAAGTTAGTAGATAAACTCTACCTATTTTTTTAAAATAAGACCAATTTAAGAGTGTCAAAGGATTCATGTTATTTAGTCAGGATTATTTGCTTTTACTCCTATACTTGTTCGACACTAGTATAGACTTATTCACCTTCACTTGGACATTTTATAATTCTAACCCAAGGGAAAGAACCCTTCTTTCATTTCTGTAATCCATTTCCTTCTTCACATGTCTTTTTATCTCTTTTTTTCAGAAAGTCACACGCTTGACTTGTAACACTTCATGCTACCTGAGAAGAAAGGAAAAGTCAATTTGTGCTTGACTCGCATAAGATCACTGAAATACCTGTTCACAAGATTAATAGCAGAGCATTATTTACCAACCTGTGCATCTCATTAAACATCATTTTCTTCTCTTTATGTTTCACAAAAACAAGCTCTGCAGGGATCTCTTTTGGCAATATTGCAATCTAGTTAGCCAAATCATCCTTTCTGCTGAAAATAACTAAAAAGTTTGAAAATCAGAGCTTTCTTAAAAGCACTGATGAGCTGGCAAGAAACTAAGAAACACACAGGGCAAAATCTGAGGGCAAGTGGGAACTGAGAGAAGCGAACAGAGTCAGCTTTTAGCCTGGGGACATTTGCCAAGCTTGATTCTGAGCTTCAGCTTTCGTTGCCTCTGGGAGCACCAGAGGCAGGAGGCAAAGCATGGGACAGCAAAAGTGGGACATCCTGGGAGACCCTCTTTCCTCAAATATGGTACCCTGAAGAACCCCACCCTTAGTATAGGCCTGGCGTGGAACCACATTGTAAACCAAAAGAAAATTCTAGGTCCCCCAACCGACTGAATGAACCCTCCACCCTTGGACAAGGGAATCCCAAAGAAACCTGAAAAACTAGTTCAGGCTATGGTGGGAAGAGAGGTCAGATGTGTTATACCCTTCCCTTTGGAATTTAGGCACAACTGACCAAAATTATCATTAAAATAGAGATCATAAGACGGACAGAACAGACTTTTTGTGGCAATAAGATACCAAATTCTGATCTGACTCTGGTATAGCAACACATGACAATAGGCCCTAAAGGAAATGAAAATATTTTGCCCCAAAGTATATTTCTTGCATATTTTGAAATGGTCTTGCCAAGCCTTCTTTTGTGGGGGAAATCTGCATTTTGTAGAGAAGCTCCTTCCCTTTCTAGGTCTTTTCCTGATCAAAAAGAGATTTAACTGAGAATCTGACACCTTTTCAGATCCAAAAGGAGACATTTACCACTTATTCTTTCTGAAACCTGCCACCTGGAGGCTTTATCTACATAACAAGAACCTTGACCTATACCACGCTCCTTGTCTTAACTCAAGCATTTCTTTCTGCTGACTTCAACTCTTTAGGCAGAGCTTAGCTCTTTCAACCAATTGCCAGTCAGAGAATCTTTGAATCCACCTATGACCTGTAAGTTCCCACTTCGAGATGTCCCACCTTTCTGGGCCAAACCAATGTATACCTTGAATGTATTAATTTATGTCTTTGTCTATAACTTCTGTCTCCCTAAAATGTATAAAACCAAGCTGTAACCAAACCACCTTGAGCATGTGTTCTCAGGACTTTTGGAGGCTGTTCTATAGGCCATGGTGACTCATATTTGACTCAGAATAAACCTCTTTAAATATTGTACAGAGTTTGGCTTTCGTTCCAGCAGCAATACCCACATCCCCCATTACCACACTGTAGCATTGCAAGGAAAATTGCCCAGTTCCCTGGTGCAGAACAGAGCTGGGAAAACCCACCTCTGCAAAGTTGTACCACACACACTTATGGGGCAGGGCAAACCCCAAAAGTGGGGCTCAGCTCAGGAAGCCACATGGGTCCTTGACTCCACGCAGGACGGAATTCAAAAGCAAGCTGACAAAGTGAAAGCAAGTTTATAAAGAAAGCAAAGGAATGAAAGTGTGGCTGCATTGTAGGCAGAGCAACCCACATAGGCTGCTGATTGGCTATTTTTTTTTGGTTACTTCTTGATGACTTAATAAAGCTGCAGTGGCTAATTCATGAGTTTTCCAGGGAAAGGGTGAGGATTTCCCAGAACTGAGGGTTCTTTTTTCTTTTAGAACATATGAGGTAATTTCTTTGCTTTGGTGTTCGTAAATTGTCAAGGCATTGGTGGGAGTGTCTGTTAGCATGCTAATATACTACAATTAATGTATCATGAGCAGTGAGGTCACTTTTGTCACCATCTTGGTTTTGGTGGGTTTTGGTTGGCTTCTTTTTTGCACCTTGTCTTATAAGCAGGGTCCTGTAAAACAAGTCCTGCTTAATTCCTGTCTCACTTGCAGCACAGATTCAAACTATCTAGTTAAAACAACAACAATAATAACAACACACTCAGGGTAAAAATTTAGCTTCAAGGGACACTGGACTAGTGATTTTTCCAGGCATCTGACAAAAGTAAGTATAAATCCTTTAGGAAAGAATCTGCCCTAATTTCAGACACCAAAGAATGTCCTCAAATAAATTTCCAAGGAAAACAAGTAGCTCACAGAAAAATATAATAAACATTTAAGGAAACAAGATACTGTGAGGTGAATAAGCATAAACAACAAACAATAGAAACTGACCTGCAAAGACCTTAGATACTGGAATTATCAGACACAGAATTAAAATTCTTTTAATGTTAAAAAAAACACAAACTTTAACGTCTAAAGAGATTTGAAAGAGAATGAAGTAGAACGTCTAGAAATAAATGTAATAATTGAAATAAAAATCTGCATCAGTGAATTTGTCGCCACCCATGTTAGACATGACTAAAGAGAGAATCGCTGAATAGGAGTATAGCTCTTGATTTACACAAAATACCTCATAGAAAGGGAAAGCCATGGAACATTTGAAAGCAAAGTTATGAAGCAAGTAATGTAGAATAATAAAGTTTAATGTGGGTGTAACAAATCTTTCAGAAGAGAAGAAAAGAAATAATAAGACAGACATAATATTTGATAAGATAATAGCTGAACATTTTCACAAGCTTTCAAAAGATAGAAATCCACATACAGTAAGTCTGAAAAGTACTTAGCATAGTGGAACTGCAGAATAACAATCATAAAGAGATCTGAAAAGGAATCAGAGAAAAGAGAGAGTGACTTCAAAGGAGCAGCAATACATTCAATAGGTCTCAACCGCAACAATAGAAGTGGGATGACAGCAGAGTTGTGTTTTCAAGTGTACTAAGAGAAAAGTGCACATACACACACATCCCTCCAGCTAAAATATGTTTTAAGAACATATTGTGATTCATAATAAAAAATGCATATTTTAGTCTTTTTCCCTATTTCCTGGCACAGAGCTCCTAAAGCCCTTGTAATTTCCTCAGCTATTAGGGGTGCTAGTAACATCCTTTGCTCTAATACTTGGTCTTTGACCCCAATTTCTGACACAGAACTCCTAATCCCTTGAAATTTCTTGGGTGATAAAAGCATCTTTTGTTTTAGTGAGGTGACTTCCAGTGGGCTCCTGGTTGGGGGCTGGTCACCAGAAGACCAAGCTGTGATTAGAAGCTTAGAAATGTCAGTTCCGCCCCCACCACCTCATCCTTTGGGATGGGAAGAGGATCTGGAGCTTAAGTTTGTAAGCAATCATTCATGAAGTCTTTATAAAAATCCCTGAACTATAGGTAATACAGAGCTTCTGGGTTGATGACTACATGCGTGTGTCAGTTGGGTGGCACACCCCAATTCTTTCAGACCCTGCCATATGTACTCCATCATCTGGCTGTTCATCTGTATCCCTTATAATAAACTGGTAAACACAGGTGTTTCCTAAGTTCTGTGAGCCAATTTAGCAAATAATTGACTGCAAGGAGGGGATCATGGGAAACTCCAATTTATAGCCAGTTGGTCAGGAGCATGAATGAATGGATGATACCACCTGGACTTTTGAGTAGCATCGGAAGTGGGGGTAATCTTGTAGGACTTTTAACTTGTGGGGTCTGACACTAATTCCAGGTAGATGGTATCAGAATGCAGTTGAATTTAGGACACTCACTTGGTATCCAGAGAATTGGTTGATGTGGAAAAAACAAAAACAAAAACAAAAACCCAAATACCTGGTCACAGAAGTGTTGGGTATGAGTTTAGAGGAAAAGAGTTTGTTTTTCCTATATTCAAGAGGTGAAGGCTAAATAAATACATTTTTAGACTACAAAATTTGATATCACTTTAGAGAATTAAGGGAAATTCTAAGGGATGTTCTTTAAGTAGAAGGAAGATGATATTAGACAGGAATTCAGAGATGCAAGGAATAAAGAAGAAAGAAAGTGAAATTATACAGGTAAATATATTTTAATGGCCCCATAAAACTATTGTTTTATAACAGCAATGTTTTTTAGGCTTTATAGAGACTACATAACCCATCCCACAATTGTGCAAGGAGCAATCTATGTAACAAATCCATATTCACGCACATAAATGCAGACACGTGTGCACACATATCCTAGTGGTTCTGCCTCCCTGATTGACTCTAACTGGTATGGTGGCTAGGCCAGCCTTTTTATTTCAGCCCCTATATTGGGCTCAAGAATATTGGGGAATGCAACTGCAGGTGAATGAGGTTATGTATGGGAGTTTAACATATCGAGGCACGGGCAGCCTGTGTGGGCCTGGGGCACAGTTTCCACCTTGAGTATAGTAGATGAAAACCTGTTAGAAAATTGCAAAATGCGTAAGAGTCAATTTGACTTAGATGGGTGTACAGTGAATCAAACTGCTCATAAACAAACCCTCTCTCCCAATCCACTGGAAGCATGGATTGGAAGACTATCTCGTGATCCCCACAACCAATAGTAATAACTAACACTGAGGCAGAGGCAGAGTACTAAGCCCTTTACATCCATTATCATGACCGATCTCCTAAATTACCCTGTGAGGGATTTCCTAATACTATATCCATTTCACTGATTAGGACACTAAGGTTTGGTTGAGTTAGATCATTAACTCACACAAAGCAGGGGTTAATGCATGCCCAGGCTGTCTGATGTCCAGGCCCATACTGCCTGCCTAGAATGTGTGTAAGACAGTCACGGGGCTGAGCAGATTGAGAATGTAGGCAATAGGACTTGACTGACTCCAGTGAGCCGTTTCATAGGAGCAGGGGGTGATAACCGCCCCCACCCTCTGCTTTTTTTTTTTTTTTTTAAGAGACAGGGATTCATTATGTTGCCCAGGCTGATCTCAAACTCCTGACCTCAAGCGATCCTCCCATTTCAGCCTCCTAAAGTAGCTAGGATTAGAGGTGTGAGCCACCATACTTGGCAAAGAGGTGATAAACCTTTTTACCTGTTTCTTCATGGTTTTATCTGCTGGTGCAAGTGGGGAAGAATGCCACATACCTAGTCACTGATATCTAATATTGATACAATATAATGCCTACTCTTATACCAGCACCATTTCCTCATGCTTTGGTACTCTCTGCCTATTTTGGGACAGGCCTATCCAGAAACAGCTGGTGAAGTTCTTAGGTTCTTTCACTTGAGCAGACCTGTGATAGGCACATCAACACCAAGGCCAGACACAGACCCAACTTGAGTCTAATCTCTTGCCAAGATACTGACCTCATTGGCACTGGATGGTCAGGTGTTGTTCCAAGAATGGCTTTTTAATCACTGTCCTTAGGGGAAGCATATGAGAACCAGGGAGAGATGTGGGCCTCTTTCTAAGACCTTACAACCAAGACATATATCTGTGTGAAATACAAGTTTGAATATGTTCTGACACCTTCGAATACTTATTTTGTTGTTTCTGATGAAATTAGCCCTAAATCATTGATTCCCCGACATTATTGCCTAACAGCCTCTTGCCTGGCACTCAAGGAATCTGGCAGAATTTTTCCTTTACATATTGAGTCACTGAAACCAAAACTTTTGCTTATCCTACTGTCTAGTAGTCATCAACACAGACTGTCTGCTAAGTGGAGTTGAACTATTTTACTACAAGGTAATGATGCCTTGAGTCACGTACCTTGTACAAGAAAAGAGTCTGAAGGAAAATCTTTTTATTATTATTGAACCTAGTTCAAAAGGTTTGACCTCATTAATCATTACCCAGACCAATTGCTTTTCTGTATTTTATATTTTAGGCTTATGTTTTTAGACCCAAACTTGGGGTTCTTCAGCCCCCCTTTTTTTCTGTATTCTCCTTTACTTCCTCTCAATTCAAATTATGGCTATGTGTTTCTTAGCTAGCTGAAGAATTATTATCTTTCGTGTGTCTGTTTTCCAGACTTATGTATAAGCATTCATTTACTAATTCATTCAGTCATTCATTAACTCATTCACTCAATAGCTATTACCGAATATCTTCTATGGCCAGACACTGGGACAGGATTAACGTAGACACAGTCTTTGCCCTCAAGAACCTCGTATGCCACTGCAGGGGACAGATCTGTAAGTCATGATAAGGCAGTGACAGAAGTTCTAAATGGAATGTATGTGTTGGTACTAACAACACAAAGAGAAAACTGTACCCAACTCTTCGAAGACATGTCGGCATGTGCCTTGCTGAAACAGGTGACATTTAAGTCAAATCTCGAAAAAGGAGCACGCTGAGGTTCATTTCATGACACCAGACTGCCTCTCAAGTGAGAATAGAATAAAAAATGTCCATCTGATTCTGAAACTGTAAAGATACTGATGACCTTCACAAGCGAGGTGGAGTGGAGCCAAGTGGGAGAGCTGAATAGCTGCAAAGGTGATGATCATGGGAAACCATTCACAACTACTGATTGGGAATGAAAGGAGAGAGATGGGTCATAGCTACTTATGAATGAGACAGGATTTTGGATTTCTTAAGTTGGGAGGTGGGAACGTTTTAGCAAAGGAAACAGTAGAAAGGAATAAAAAAAATACAATAACTTCATCTCTGGGAGAATCCTCTCTCAGTTTCTACAAAATTATTTATCTACTCTTCATCCTTTCTTTCTTTCTTTCTTTTTTTTTTTGAGACCAAGTTTCACTCTTGTCACCCAGGCTGGAGTACAATGGCACAATCTCAGCTCACTGCAACCTCCGCCTCATGGGTTCAAACGATTCCCCTGCCTCAGTCTCCCGAGTAGCTGGGATTACAGGTGCCCACCACCATGCCCAGCTAATTTTTGTATATTTAGTAGAGATAGGGTTTCACCATGTTGACCAGGCTGGTCTTGAACCTCTGACCTCAGGTGATCCATGCGCCTCAGTCTCCCAAAGTGCTGGGATTATAGGCGTGAGCCACCATGCCCAGCCCCATTCCTTCTTTTTGATCTTGTCGTTTCTCTTACTTGGTTCTATTATTTCATTTCGTTACCCTTCCTTGTTACCAGTTTGAAGATTATTATATGCGCTACGCTTTGCCACTGTCTTCTCAATATAAGTCTTAAGACCTAAAAACCCATGAATACATTACATTAAGTCAAGCTACATCCAAATCAAAGTACCCTAAGATTTACATATATTTGAGAAGTAAGCTCTTTATTTATGTAAGTATTCTAGCACCCTTAAGGAAGTAAAGTGCCAATGTGCCTGAAGAATCTTCGGGAGCCTGCCAGCCAACACTGATTCAGCTTCTACCATGAGGAAAACATGGACCAGAGGCTGTGAGAAGACCCCAAATGTGAAACAGTGTCCTAGGCTCCATCCTTGAGGGTCATGTAATATCCATCTTGCAAAGCTTGATGTTTCCTGCTAAAACAGGTTTATGGAAGACATTTAAACCTTAAAAAATTGAAAGATAAGAGTCCATTTAGTTGCATAACAAAATGTCAACTGAACACAGAAAATTATTATGCCCTTTGGCCATCTTAATTCCTGGGGGTCAGGGTATCTTTGGAAATTACCTCCACTTTCTGTCAAGGGCATTGTACAATAAAAATATAAGGATGGAAAGGAGAAATTTTGATTTTTTCCTGTGGTTCATAGATCAGTTACAGCTCCACATTTCAAAACGTCAGACCTGCTTTTACAAAGGCAATTTTGTTTGTAACTACATGAATAATACATAAACACACAGTTACTGGAAAATATTCTAATAATCAAGCCTATTGAATAAAATGTTATGAGTCCCCTTTGACACACACAGCAACCCTACTGTCTCCTCACTTTGGCATATACTTTTCTAGACCTTTTTCTAGACATTTTTGCACATGGATATGTGCAAATTTATTTACACATCTAATTTTAAATTTAAAAAAATATTTTGCATGGTAACATTATTAATCTGCAATTTGAGTTTTTTTCATTTAACAATATAGCTTGAAGAGCATAACAATCTCATATATTTTTTGTATTCACTGAATAATATAATCTGAACATGTTGTAATTGATTTATTTAGCCCACCATTAGTGGATATTTAGGTGGTTTCCAACTTTTTATTTTTATTTTTTGCTATCTAAAAACAGTGCTGAAATGAACATTCTTGGGCATGTACCCTTTTGAACATGTGCAAATATGTGTGTGGAATAGATTCCATTGTTCCTACTTTCCATCATATTCTTCTTTAAGGTGGTGCTCCCTCCCTCATCCTGCCCAGATTCCCTTGGATTCTGGCTGTGTCTGTGGCCATCCTCTGACTTCTATATGCTTTTTTCCTGATGGCCACACCTGTGGCTTTCTTGGGACTACAGTCCTGAGCCACTTTGCTTACACCAGCAGACAGCCAGAATTGCCTGGGAAATTAGGTTCCTTTGGGGTGGGCCTTAGCAGATGACAGGTGGGACAGGTTATGAAAACCCAGCTCTTTCCCTTGAGTTGGGACATACTTGGAGGTGTAATGTGCATTTCAAAGCTCCTCTGCACCATCAAGTTAAAGCTGGGATTTTGCCTAAAAGTACACTCTCCCATGACTTCTCTCCCCTTTCTGGCTGCCCCACTCATTCATCAGCACTTCCGTAACTCATCACTTGCATATGAATCCTTGACTCAAGGTCTGCTTCTCATGAATCCAACCAAGTCAGGAACCTCCCTGTATTGAACAAACTTAGTACAGATTTTCCTCCAGAGAAAGCACTGTCCTTAAAGATTGTCCCTGTCTCCCTTTTGGGAGTTATATTTGTTTTACCAACTGGGATGGTTAATTTTATCCATCCACTTGACTGGGCCACAGGATGCTCAGATAACTGTTTAAACATTATTTCTGGAAGAGGTTAGCATTTGATTTGGTGAACTGAAAAAAGCAGATGGCATCATCTAATCCATTGAGGGTCTCAACAGAACCAAAAGGTAGAAGCAGGTTGAACTAATTCTCCCTGACTGCTTGAGCTGGAACATCCATTTTCTCCTGCTTTCAGCTCTCCTGGTTCTCAGGCTTTTAGAATTGGAATGGAATCTACACCACCAGGTCTCTGGCTTTCAGGCCTTCAAACCACATGACTGGCTTTCCTGGGCCTCCAGCTTGCAGACAGCGGATCATGGGACTTCTCAGTCTCCATAATTGCACGAGTTAATATGTTATAAAAATCTCTTTTTGTATATCTTCCACTGGCGGTCCTTCTCTGTAGAACCCTGACTGTTACACCTACAGTTTAGAATGGAGTTGGATGGTCCTAAGGCTTCTTTAGCCCATTAAGAGCCTGTTGTTGTAGAGCCCTTGGGGAGTTGGGTAGGATGGTAGAAGGAAAGAGCAGACATCAAGTCTCTGGCGCCGTATCCAGGCAAGAGCCCTGCTGCTTATGTCCCTAAGCTGCTGGTCTTCTAACCTTCTACCTTTGGCTTCAATTAGAGGCAGATAGAGGGTCTGGACTACAAATGAGTTCTGGAGACAAAAAAGGGAGAGCCACTGGTCAGTGAGGCTAATGATAATAAAGCCCATTTACTTTCCTTTCCCTGGTTTGCAGGTGGAAGGCAGCCTCTGCTCAGTGTTAACTGGATCTTGAATGCAGGCCTGCCTGTCTAACCATCTGCAGTGTGACTTGGTTGCTGCTGTGAGGGAAGCTGCTCACTTTTTCTTGCTTTGCCTCGCTTCCCTGTGCCGTGCCTCTCCACATCCCCTAATAAGAACACGAAGGAGGTGTTTGCCTGCTGCTTTCTGCCAGCTCAGTGCTGCTGCAATAGAGCAGAAACTTGGACCCAGATCTTCCGTCCTCCATTATAACCCTCTCGGTAGTACTTACCATAACCCCTTGGTTGAAAGTAGAGCTGAAGAAACCCATTCTACACACACTTGCACATGTTCAACAGGGTATTTGCACAGGAATGTTCACTTCGGCATTGCTATGATCCTGAAGATGTGGCTGTACTTCTAGTTTTATGGCCAGGACCGATTATACAGCAATGTTTAGCCACCCATGATGATTACCAGATAGCAGATCGGGGCAGCTTACGACGGGCAGATGGGGTGGGGAAAGAAAGGAATGTATAAAACTGGCTCCAGGATAAAATCAGGGTCACACTGGTGAAGCTTGGAGAGATAACATAGCTGGCTTTCATCCCATTTCTATGACAACTTCCTACAAATTTCTGGAACGAATGCTGGAGAACACAGTAAAACTGAAGCTCCACCGGGATGGACTAAAAGATGGAGAGAGGATCATGATTATCACAGTGGGGAGTTCTTCCACACCGTCCTAAATTCTCATTTGACCTACAGATATTATCTTTAAAACTATTTGTTTAAGTTATTTAAAATTCACTTTTAGTAGCTAAGCTGTTTGTTTGTATAGTTACCTTCCCATTCTTTGTTTGTTACATTCCCATTCCCATTCTAGGATAGAACATGTCGTCCATGTGAAATTATAAACTTTAAAACCCTGGCAGCCCCTGATCATGTTGGTAACCCTGAGCAAGTCACTTAGGCTCTGTCCACCCCACTCGTTAGCTCCACCTATCTTCCTCCAAACTGTAACATGGAGTAACTATTATATCTTCAAAGCACAGATCTTTTGAAGATTATGCTGTTGCATCTGAAACTTGTGATGCCTACCAAACATGCCTAAAAGTTGTTAATTTCTTAGAAAGATTTGCAAGTTAAAACTAAAAAAGAATACCCATTAATACAAGACTGACTTTTTAGATTTGTATTTTATTTTTAGAAATGGGGTCTTGTTCTGTGGCCCAGTACAGAGTGCAGTGATGCAATCATGCAGCCTTAAACTCCTGCAGCTCACTGCAGCCTTAAACACCTGGGCTCCAGTGATCCTCCCATCTGAAGGCTGACTTTTTAATCATAGAAATGTTAAGAATGCACCTAAATATTTTAGTTTTTTTTTTTTCCTGAATCTACATATCTTCGGCTCACAAAAAAGTCCTTATGGCCAGGTGTGGTGGCTCACACCTGTAACCCCAGCACTTTGGGAGGCCGTAGGGGGCAGATCACCTGAGGTTGGGAGTTCGAGACCAGCCTGACCAACATGGAGAAACCCGTCTCTAATAAAAACACAAAACTAGCCGGGCATTGTGGCACATGCCTGTAATCCCCGCTACTTGGGAGGCTGCAGCAGGAGAATCGCTTGAACCCAGGAGGCGGAGGTTGCAGTAAGCCGAGATCACGCCATTGCACTCCAGCCTGGGCAACAAGAGCAAAACTCCACCTAAAAAAAAAGAAGAAGAAAAAAAGTCCTCACATAAAATCATTCAAAATGCCATATTCTGGCATTGCTTCCAAAGGTTTGAATGTCAAATAGATCAAAAGTGGGTTAAAATGTATTTAAAGAATGAGCTGTGTGATCTTGGGAAAGAACTTAGGACAGGTTGGCATATATTAAGAATATGAAGACATGGAATATAATAATGTATGAAGATACTCTCACATCTTTTCATCTATAGGCTCAATGACATCAGCAATATTAGCCTGCTTGCGTGGGTCAGATTGGAAGCACCTGTAAGTCTGTATTAAGCGCAGCTTTTAAAACTCTGGCATATCCGTGGATAAAACGCATGCTATAAATAACATCATTACATAGGTAAGTTGTATACTTTTTGCAATATTTAAATGATTCAAGTGAGTGACTTTGTAATGGAAAGCACCATTATGCAGAATTGTGCCTGGGGAAGGTAATTGCAGCAACATTGCTGTGGTCTGAAGGAGAATGAATGAGCACTCAACTGCGAACCTCCTTTTCCATCCTAGCACCCTCAGTGCCTTGATGTGGACAATGAAACTGTTGCTTTATTTTCTTGCACCAGTTCTAACATTTAGGAATTGTAACAACATCATCCCTTTATTTAAACAGATATTTGAAATCCAAATTATCTGAGTTTATGAATTTATTAATAATTATGATCCATGACAGTACTGAGGGAGCTCTTTTATTTAAGAAAACAAGTGGTCGTAGCTGGGCACAGTGGCTCACACCAGTAGTCCCAGCTACTTGGGAGGCTGAATATGGTAGGATCCTTTGAGCCCATGGGTTCGAGTCCAACCTGGGCAACATAGTGAGACTCTGTCTTTCTGAAAACATAAAAGAAACTCCATGGTGTGATATAAATATTTGATATCCCTTTTGATAACAGTTGTATTGTTATTTCCCTAAAGTCTAGTGAATCTGATTAAGAGCGATTTAAAGCAAATGTCAGCAAGAAAGGGGAAACCTAGGTGAACGCAATTATTACTGAAGACAGCGGCTCTGGCAAGGAAAAGGGTATCTGGTGATTCACATAAGCATGCAGTGAGGAAGGGAGCGAGGCATAAGACATGACCTTGGACATTTATACTCCATCGTGTAGAACATGCAGAGTAAATCAAGGGAATCTGAGTTATAAGCTGGAGTGGGAAATCTACTTATCACAGAGATTTGGAAGATATTGCTTAAAATGGAATCCAGAGATGGAGAAGCTTGTTCTACACAAAAGAAGCAGACAGTTAAGTAGCAAGGTTGGGTTCTATAGTACATCTGAATATCCACAAACCTGCCAGCAGAAATCTTGGTGGAGCATAGGGGTAAGGATTGAAGAAAAACTGATAAAAACAATGCCCTATGGACATATGCTATAGGCCACTCGATCTGTTAGAGGGAATAGGTAATAAAGTTCCAGCGCAAATATTTTCTAGCTCACCATCCTTAAGCTGAAGCTACAGTATCCAGAAAGCTCTAAAAGGTTTTTTTCATGAATTATTTGGCAGCAAAGTTTGACCTGATATGAAACTGTTTAGAGTCTTTTTTGTTGTTGGGGGTGCTTGTTTCTGTAACTTTTAATTAAACAAAGTGCACACACATGGGAGAAGACATTAGGAAATACAGATCAGAGTAGAAAATGAAAATCACCTATGGTTCTACTATGTAGTTATAAAAATGATTCATGCTTTGTTGTGTCTCCTGCCAGACTTTCATAGCTTCCCACCTACCTACTTACCTGCCCACCTACCTACTTACCTATACACCCATCTATTTACCTGCACACCTACCTATCCACACACCTGCCTACTCACCTGCCCACCTACCTATTTACCTACACACCTACCTACTTACCTGCACACCTACCTACTTATCCACA
>NC_045434.1:17873983-17937523 GCF_002776525.5 Piliocolobus tephrosceles
CTTAGCTACACACCTACCTACTTACCTGCACACCTGTCTACTTACCTACACACCTGCCTACTTACCTGCACACCTACCTACTTATCCACACACCTGCCTACTTACCTGCATATCTACCTACTTACCTGCATACCTGCCTACTTACCTGCACCCCTATCTACTTACCTGCCTACCTGCCTACTTACCTACACACCTGCCTACTTACCTGCACACCTACCTACTTGTCCACACACCTACCTACTTACCTGCCCACCTACCTACCTACTTACCTCCATGCTTACTTGCTTACCATGGCTACCATCCACCTATCTATAGTTCCTAGACATGTAAATCTGCCTATACAATATGTAGCTATTTTTACAAAGGCCAGAGTATACCATTATATACAGCACATTGTTTAATGAACTGCTTTCTTTTTCATTAAGTAACAGATCACAAACAGCTTTTTATGAAATTTACTACACATTTTTTTCATCATATAAAATGACTTCTTTTATGGGAATATACCTTATTTATATAGTCAAACCCAATTTTCCAATTTTATAACATTTCATATTTTTGTATTTTTCGCTATCAAAAGCAATGCTGTGATGAACATACTAGTAACTAGATCTATGCAAATAATTATAATTATTTCCTTAGTATGAACTTCCAACTGTAAGATTGCAAGTCAAAAGATATTTTGCTAATTATTTTATAAATTTACCAATTAATGCTCCAAAAAGTTTGTACTAATATGTAATCACCCCTCCAACATCTTATCACACTACCAATATGCGAAAATGCTCGTTTTCCTGCAATCACTCAACACTGAGTAACAAAGTTAAAAATCTTTGCCAACCAGTTAAGTGGAAAATGATATTTAAAGATTTCAGTTTCAGTGTCTTTGATTACTAGAGCCATGGAATACTTTTTCATGAATTAATCAGCCAATTGTATTTTTAAAATCTTTTTGTTGAGGCAAAACACAAGTAAAGAGTACAAATCATAAGTATAGCTCAGTGAATTGTCACGAAGGGAATAATGCATGTAACAGACACAGGTCAAAAAGTAGGACATTACCAGCACCTAGAAGTCTCCTTTGCATCCCCTTCTGGCCACCCTCCTCACCTTCCTCCCCAAAGTGAGAAATTGTACCCTCATACAATTTCTCTATTAGCTACCTATTACCAGAAAAATGCCGCATGACAAACCATCCCGAAATTCAATGGCTTAAAACAGCAATCACTTATAATCATGGATGAGCAGTCACTTATTGTCATGGATGTGTGAGTCAGCAAGAGTCAGTGATCCAGGCTGGGCTCAGCGCATTGGCTCTGCTACCCTGGGTTCACCCGTGTGCCTGGGGGTCAGCTGATGTAGACGGGGCTTAGCTGGGTCATTATCCTGACATCTAACGTAAGAGTTAAGTTTTGCTTCTGTTAGGATTTTATATAAATGAACTCATACAGTATTTTTTTACATCCAGCTAATTTCAATCAATGTTGTTTTTAAAGTTTTGTCCAATGTGTGTTCAGGAGTATGTTTTGTAGCAACTCACAAGAGCTGATGGTTACATTTTCAGAAATTTTGAAATTTATCTGTTAAACATAATTATGAGGAAAATTAAATTATAAAAACATAATTAAATTACAATTAAAAACACAGGTAATAAATACTCAAACTGATTACTTCATATCTGTCTAACTACATTTTAGTATGGCCTCTGCTTTCGGGTTGTTTCTACCTGTTGTAATTCCATGGAATACTCTGTGATGACGGGCTATGGTGTGTTTCTTCCTCACCTTGTTTATAATTGTCACACGTTAGGAATAAATAGCTTAAAATTGGCCACAGCAGGAATCTTTGAGTCACAGAAATCAGAAAATGCTATAAATAAAAAGGGATGGATTTGTTGTTTTCTTGATTGTCTAGTCTTAAGAAAGTGGTGAAAAAATGTTAATATAGCAGATTAAACTTAAATGTGTTGTGTCTGTGGCCATCACACTGAAGTACACAAAAAAATTGAAGAATTATTCTTCCAGTATTCAAAACCATTATCCAGTTCAGGATGATAGTTTGACAAATGAGAGAAGCTTTTCTCTCTTTTTTGCTGAAGTCATTGAAAAATGAGAGAAGCTTTTTTTGTTTGTTTGTTTGAGACAGAGTATTGCTCTTTTACCCAGGCTGGAGTGTAGTGGCACAATCTCGTTCACTGCAACCTCCACAACTCCCGTGTTCAAGCAATTCCCCCGCCTCAGCCTCCTGAGTAGCTGGGATTACAGGAGCTGCCACCATGCCTGGCTAATTTTTGTATTTTTAGCAGAGACAGGGTTTTGCCATGTTGGCCAGGCTGTTCTTGAACTCCTGACCTCAGGTGATCCACCCACCTCGACCTCCCAAAGTGCTAGGATTACATGGCTGAAGTGATTGATCCCAATTACCTGGGTCGATTGGGCTGCTGCTATGCAATGGAGGCAAGGAGGACCGTGTCTGGAACCCAAGGGAAGTCATCCAGTCATCTCTTAGTACTCCCTTGTCCAGCAGTAGAGATTAATGGATAATGTAGCAACAAGGGAAATTAATTTTCTTTTTAATTAATGGACAATGTAGCAACATTTCCATGAATTGATGGACAATGTAGCAACCTTTCCATTAATCAATTGACAATGTAGCAACAAAAGAAATTTTTTGTCCATTAATGGACAATGTAGCAACAAAAGAAATTAAGAGATTAATGGACTATGTAGCAACAAAAGAAAAAGCAGCACAGCTGGGGACTCAGACCCTTCAGGAATGAAAGTTTGAGTCATTCTACCAGGTAGAAAGCCCTGAGCTGCTGAGATTTGGGCCAGGAGGACAAGAAAGTTATAGACTGGACTGTGGAAGAAAGAAGCCACAGACACCAACCACAAGCTCATGACCAGCTACAGAAGAGAGGACTGTAGAAGCTTGGCATATTTTCTCTTTGCTTTCTGTATGCATGTGTTTACTGACATATCCTAACCATTTTTAAAAATCTCCTTCTTATTTTAAATTTTTATCCAAGTTGTTGGAGGTCAACTTTACAATTTAGTCTTTAGGTAATAGAATATTCCATGGGCCCATGACTAAATTTGAAGAGTAATCGAGGCAGTGATGGATACTGTAATTGGGGTTTTGCATCTTTTGGGATTTCGCATCATTTGGGAATTTTGCTTCTTTTTATCTTGGGGAAAAGGTGAGAGTTCCTTCCTTGTAAGAAGGAGAGCCATATCTTGTTAGGTAGAAATACTGAGATCTTTGGTTTTTGTACGGCAGTCAAATGTGTGTAGAAGAGTGCATATGAAAGCTGAGTGTTCGAAGGGGTAGTCTGTGCCAGGGGTCCATTTATGGCCTGTCAGCTCTAAATTCACCCTTCAGTACCTGCTCTGTAATAATGAACTGAACTTTCAGGCTTTCCTCTTTTACAGCGAACACGATGTTAAGCTTTGTCAGTAGAGGGCAGTGGAGGGGCATTTAGGGAACGTTCTTTTTAGCTGCAGTGGCTTTTCCCACTCCGTCGCTCTGACCACCCGCAGTGTGTTCTGTATGGAGACATCGCTGGTGCTCTGCCCCAGCCACACGCCCGGAGCATGAGCCTCTTAAGGCAGTCCTGGTTGGGGCCGAGGAACCACGTTGCTGTGCCCCCATCCTCCACCCCCTGCCCAGCCCCAGGACAGACACTGTGCTTCAGGCCTTTGGCTGCAGTGTGGCCTCCGCTCCCTCTGGATGTCCCCACCAGCCTTGGCTGGCTCACACTTAGGAGGCCGGATTCCTGTTTACCAAGTGACAGTGGAGAAGCTCAGGCCCCAGCAGCCCAGAAACTCCCTTGATATCCAGGAGTCTGCAACTGCACCTTCTCAGCAAGGATGCAACCTGGGGAAGAAGCTCACCTCCAGGCGGCCCCTCCTTAAGGCCTTTTCCCCAACCCTCGGGTACTGGTTTTTGTTTTCTTTACATCTTTATAGTTATTCTCCTATAATAGTTTAATAATTGCTCATATTAAAATTCTCCTTTTTCTGTGTCCTGATTGGGCCCACACTGATAAGCAAGATGATAATGAAAGGAAGCCCCAGAATGTCAGCCGGGCCGCTGGCCTGTCCGTCAATTCGTTCCAATTAGAACAGGAAGCCAAATGGCTCCAAGGGAGGATGTCTCTGGAACAAAATGACAACTGATAGCTTTTCTCATATCATGGAAAAGTTAACTGAAAAGCTGTAGAGGGCATGGGAAGAAGTATCTGCACATACATAGAATCATAAGAAAATTAAAATTTACTTCATCACATGGAAAATTATATTGAGAAGCTACAGAGAAAATGGGAATAAAATGAAAGTGATTTAAGTACTTACATTTAAGCAATGGTTAAATCCAGAATTAGCAATTAATTATAAAAGAAAAGAACTATATTAGATGTGTAATTAACAATATAAAGACAATTAAAGTGATTTAACCAAAATTACAATAAACGTGTGATTGAGAGGTGGGGGATAGCAAACAACAGGTGGGGATAGGGTGGTATAAGAAGCTAAATAACCATGCAATTGTATATGATATTGGAAGAAAAGGGGGCATTAGCAAAGAATAAGTCTGCCTGTCCAGAAAGCATATCACTGTTAATGAGTACATAAGCCAGGCAGGGTGGCTTACGCCTGTGATCCCAGCACTTTGGGAGGCTGAGGTGGGTGGATCATTTGAGGTGAGGCGTTTGAGATCAACCTGGCCAACATGGTGAAACCCTGTGTCTCCTAAAAATACAAAAATTAGCTAGGCGATAGTGGTGCATGCCTGAAGTCCCAGCTACTCGGGAGGCTGGGGCAGGAGAATTGCTTGAGCCTGGGATGTGGAGGTTGTGGTGAGCGGAGATCCGGCCACTGCACCACAGTCTGGGGGAGAGAGGGAGACTCCATCCAAAAAAAAAAAAAAAAAAAAAGATCTAGTATTCCATAGCACAACAGGGCACTATAGTCAACAATACTTTATGGTACATTTTAAAAGAACTGAAAGAGTATAATTGGAACTTTTGTAACTCAAAGAAAGGATAAATTCTTGAGGTGATGGACACCCCATTTACCCTGTATCAAAATATCTCAGGCACCCCATATATATATAACAAAAATTAAAAATAAAAAATTAAAGCAAATTCAAAGAAAGAAAGCGTATCATCATGCTACACCAATGATGATACAAGGCAAAGGCCATGCAGAAACAGAACAGAACAGCCCAGATATGTAAGAAAAACAGCAGGAAGCAAAAGGCCACTGTGAGCTAAGGCTTGTAAAAAGCTGACTTTCAAAGTTTGTTTTGTTTAACAACTTAGGCATTAGATGACCAATGACTCAGCTGTGTCACTATTCAGGACGTTTAATGTGGAGATGTCACGGAGAGTTGGAAAACATGCAAACTAGTAAAGGCAACCCAGAAGAACACCACTCGCCTTTCTGCTACGCAAAAATTTCACTCTGTGTTTCTGAAGCTTCCAGGTGCATGAGGATGACCTGGGGTCCTGTTAAAATGCAGGTTCAGAGTCAGTACATCTGGGATGGAGCCTGAGATTCTGAATTTCTAACAGTTACCCGGTGGTGCTGATTGCTGCTGTTGGTCCGCTACTCTCTGAGTCCAAGAGTCTGAGTGACTGTAGATCTGCCATGTGACCAATCATTACAACAAAAAAAGATACAATAAGTTGACTGAGACAGGACAGAATATGGGAAACATGGGTGTATACATAACATCGTAAACCAAAAAGTATCTGAGGCAGATCTCAATCAGTTTAGAAGTTTATTTTGCCAAGGTTAAAAACATGCCTGGAAATAAGGATTACAAATCTGCAGGAACAATCTGTGTTCCACGTTATTTTTCAAAGGTGGTTTAGAGGGCTTCAGTATTTATAGGGGAAAAGCAGGTGGAAGGGGAAAGAGGGAGGATATGGTCACAGTAGAGAACCCACAAGTTGCAAGAGAAAAGGAGCAGGTACGGGAATAGTCAATTATGTGTTAGTCTTGTGCTCAGTGAGTTGGCACTTTGTATAAGGTGAACATACAGTAGCTATCTGTGGGGATATTTATTTTTATCTGTAGCTATCTGCTTAGGAACAAAAGGAAAGGCAGCTTCTTGCATGATTCAGCTTTCAGCTTATTTTTTTTTCCTTCTGTCAAAGTGAATTGGGGTCCCGAGATTTTATTTTTCTTTCCCAACATGGGGCTACTTGTCTCTAAGTGCTATGGGGACAATTGGCTCATATGTCCACAAATGCTAAAGAACTCTGTCTTGGAAGTGGAAGAGACATGGGAGAGAGCTAAGAACTTTGTATAGACTTAGAAAATTCTCGACATCAAGGAGATGCATGAGAAACCACATAGATGAGAACCACCCCCCCAACCCCCCACTGCCACGAGCAGTGTTATCAGTGGTGACAACCAGCCCCGGTCTAAGAACCAGTGATTTAGAAAATTCTCTTTTCTATATGGATGGCATTAATAGGTAGATCTGGAAAGTGCACCAGTAATTTGTCAATTTTTCGCGAACTGCTTAAGAACTGTGTAAAGAAATATGGATTAGATGCTATTTACTATTAAGTGGAGTAGTCACTGGTTTAATAGCCATACCTGAAGGATATTGATTAATTGACTGATGTCCACTTAAAGGAAGGTTTCCAGGACCCTGTGTATAGCTCTTCCATGTTCAAGTTTGGCCCATGATTGGAATGAACCTTGGGATATGAAAGATGTACATCAGGTCTCTTCTGCAAGTGGCAGAAAAATCAACTCAAACAGCCTTAAGCAAAAAGAGAATGTGTCCTCTTATTAAAGTCCAGATCTTGGGTGGGTTTCAGGCAGGTTGGCTATTCAAACGGCTCTGTTCTCTACAAGCAAACAGAGAGCCACAGAGTGATGGTGTGGATGGTGTAAAGGATGTACAGAAACAGTCAGGGTACAAAAGGAAGAGGGGTCAGATCTACTTGGGAAGAAACAGCCAGGAAAAACATCATAGAAAAGTCTTGACTGAGTCTTGGGACCTAGGAAGACAGTCCTTAAGAAGTCAAGTGAGCCAGGCATGGTGTTCATGCCTGTAATCTCAGCACTTTGGGAGGCTGAGATAGGAGGATTGCTTGAGCTCAGGAGCTCCAGAGAAGCCTGGGCCACATGGCAAGACCCTGTCTCCTCAAAAAATAAACAATTGCTGGGCATGGTGGTGCACCTGTAGTCCCAGCTACTTGGGAAGCTGAAGCCAGAGCATCACTTGTGTCCATGAGGTTGAGGCTGCAGTGAGCCATGTTTTCACCAGTGTACTCTGGGCAACAGAACAAGACCCTGTCTGAAGAATAAGAGGAGGAAGAAGAAGAAGGAGAAAAGAAGAAAGAAGAAAGAAGAAAGAAGGAGAAGGAAGAAGGAAGAAGGAAGAAGAGGAAGAGGAAGAAGAAGAAGAAGAAGGAGGAGGAGGAGGAGGAGGAGGAGGGACGAGGGAGGTGGGGGCGGGGAAGGGCTGCCAGGGAAGGGGAAGGGGCTGTCAGGAGGCACAGTAATTAGGTACTTACATATGAGGTGCTGGAGTCAGAATGCCTAGGTTCAAATCTTGCCTCAACCTTGGGCTTGTTATACTTCACCTTTCTAGCCCTTTGTTGCCTTATCCACAAAATAGGAATATTAGTAAGATTTTTAATAATAGCTAACATTTCCTGAGGGTTTATGAGATACCAGGTGTCATGCTTAATGCCTCAGACATGTGTTACATTTGCCTAGGAGATAGATATTGTTATTACTCCTATTTTCAGATGAAGAGACTATAGTTCAAGAAGTTAACTTTCTCCATTGTAGATACAAAGGGGAGACTAAGAATTTAAACTCAGGCAGCGGCAGAACCTATGCTTTTAGTTATATACTCCTCCAGCTTTCTAGAAAATGTTTGGAAAACAGTTATCTTTATCCATCATCACAAGATTTTCAGACAGGTATTTTCCTCCACGTCTGTCACACACAATTCAACTTCACTTTCTCTGCAACATCTCTTCAACTCTCTTGAGAAGCTCAGATGAAAACAAAGTGAAAAGCTGCAAATCCAGCAGAAAATCCTTTTCAAAGGATTTGTCTACTTTATTTTAATGAATTAATTATAGAGACAGGATCTCAATCTGTTGCCCAGGCTGAAATGCAGTGGTAAGACCGTAGCTCACTATGGCCTCAAACTCCTGGGCTCAAGCGATCCTCCTGCCTTAGCCTTCCAAGCAGCCACCATGCCTGGCAAATTTTTAATTTTTTTGTAGATATGGGTCTTTCTATGTTGCCTAGGCTGGTCTGGAACTCCTGGGCTCAAGAGGTCCTCCCTCCTTGGCCTCCCAAAGTGCTGGGATTACAGATGTGAGTCAACATGCCTGGCCTAGGTATATTAAATGCATTTTTACCTTATGATATTTTCAACTTACCATGGGTTTATCAGGACATAGCCCCATAGTAAGTCAAGGAGCATCTATACTTAACACCACTGAACTGTCTGCTTAAGGTGAAAACGATACATTTTAAGTTATGTATTTTTACCACTACCGAATAAAAAAGAAGACATAGGAAAAAAAGGAATGTAACATTTCATGTGACATCTGACTAGGGGGAATAAAGTCTACAGATTTCCTAGAATAAAAGGGTAGACAGCAGATTGCTCACAGTTTATCACTGGGAGAAGAGAAATTGCTTTCAGGGAAGGGCAGAAACCTTTAGTTTCACTCTCATGCCTCTGTTTTGTTTGAATTTTTGACACTGAACATCGATTACTTTTGTGATTTTATTAGCTCACAAGACCTTTCTAGTTGTGCATGGGTCGACATCACCCCATTTCACCACAGCCATGCTACCAGGTCCTACAAACCCTCATGCCTCCATGCTCAGGCTCCTTGGCCCCTAGACTTGCACCCCAGCTGCTGATTCATCTCAATCCTTCACTGGCGACTCACTTCACTGGAGCACCCACACAGGCTGAAGCAGCACAGCCACATGTCTCTGTGGGTCTCTGGCCCTTCTCCCAGCTTCTTCCTGTGCTTGCTCCTGCCACAGGCAGCAGGAGCTGCAGCAGCTGCCGCCACCACACCTCTTCAGCCTCTGGCGGCCAGGCCCGGCTCTGCATTATAGAAAGTTGCCTGACTGTTTAAAATTGATACATAATAGATGCACATTTTTTCAGGGTATATATGATAATTTGATACATTCGTATGATGTGTTAAGATTAAACTGGGGTAACTGAGATATTCATTGCCTTAAATATTTCTTTTCTTCATGCTAGGAACACTTGAATTATTCTATCCTAGGTATTTTGAAATGTACAATAGATTAACGTTAACCCTGCTGATCTATCAAACACTAGATCTTATTCCTTCTATCTAGCTGTATTTTTATACCTATTAATCAACTTCTCTTCATCGCCCTCCCTCCCCTTCCAGGCCTCTGGTAACCACCAAAGTACTTTCTATCTTTAGGAGATCCACTTTTTTAGCTCCCACATACAAGTGAGAACATGCAGTATTTGTCTGTCTGTGCTTGGCTCATTTCATTTAATGTGAAGGCCTCCAGTTCCATCTACGTTGCTGCAAGTGCCAGAATTTCATTACTTTATGACTGAAGAGTATTCCATCGGGTGTATGTACCACATATTCTTTATCCATTTGTCCCTTGACGGACACTTAGGCTGATTTCATATTTTGCCTATTGTGAAGAGTGCTGCAATAAGCATGAGAACGCAGCTATGTCTTTAATATACTGATTTTCTTTCTTTTGGCTGTATATCCAGTAGTGGAATTGCTGGATCATATTGTGGTAGGCCAGGTCTCACTAACACGGGCCTCCGTAACAACTGTTTCAGGACTGACTGAATGGTTAAGTTAAATATTAAAGGCTAAAAAAAGCCAGTGCCCTTATGTAAAGGCTGGAATGTAACAAAAGCCCACCAAGAGTTTTGCCTAGGCCTTTCCTGAAGCTTAAAGCATGATTAAACAAATTTGATTGGGAATCTGAAGAAACTCTCCAGCCCTCCACAAACAAGTTTATTGGGGATCTAAAGAAACTTCCCAAACCTCCATGATTTAGCAGGAGACAAGATAAGAGTAATCACCGCAGCACTTGGACCCATTTAGATTAAGTAAGTTTACTGAGGCTCCAGAGAAAGGTCTTCAAGACTCAGACCTTAGTTATAGATTAAAAGAAGTTAATCACTTATGTCTTTAGATGAATGCACACTTACACGAGGACATATAGCTTAGAAGGTATATTAGCTCTGGGAACCTTTGTAATTTTGAGTCGGTCTGGCAATAATTTCCAGGCCTTCTCCCTGTAACCGATTATAGAAATAAAAACTCTCTTCCTCCCCAGTTTATCTACATCTCGTTACTGGGCCATAAGAAATAGCAGCCCGACGCTCAGTTTGGTCCGGGAACAAAATGGTAGTTCTATTTTTAGTTTTGTGCGGAACTTCCTTACCGTTCTCCATATTGGCTGTAGTAATTTACATTCCCACCAACAATGAGTGAGCGTTCCCCTTTCTCTGCATCCTTACCAGCATCTGTTATTGCCTGTCTCTTGGTTAAAAGACATTTTAACTGGCGTAAGAGGATATCTCATTGTGGTTCTAATTTACATTTCTCTGATGATCAGTGTTGGTAGGCATTTTTCATATTCCTGTTGGCTATTTGTAGATCTTCTTTAGGGAAATGTCCATTCAGATCTTTAGCCCATTTTAAAATCATATATATACATGTATACACATACATATATATGTATATATACATATATACATATATGTGTATATATACGTGTATATATACATATATACATATATGTGTGTATATATACATATATACGTGTATATATACGTATATATGTTATGTATATATGTATATATACGTATATACGTATACATACATATATGTATATATAATATACACATACACACGTATATATACATATATACACGTATACATACATATATACATATATATTGCTATTAAGTTGTTAGAGCTCCTTATATATTCTGGTTTTGAATTCCTTGTCATATGAATAGTTTGCAAATATTTTCTCCCATTCTGTGGGTTGTCTCTTCACTTTGTTGATTCTTTCTTTTGCTGTGTAGAAGCTTTTTAGTTTGATATAATCCCATTTGTCTATTTTTGTTTTAATTGTCTGTGCCTTTGAGGTTTTACACAAAAAAATCTTCACCCATACCAATGCTCTGGAACATTTCTCCAATGTTTTCTTTTAGTAATTTCCTAGTTTATGGTCTTAGATTAAAGTCTTTATGTCATTTTGATTTGATTTTTGTGTATGGTAAGAGATAGGGGGTCTAGTTTCATTCTTTTGCATATGGTTGTCCGCCTGACTTCTTTGGACAATCTCTTTCACTGGATCTGGTCAAGTTGGTTAACAGCACCTTTTTCCCGCTTGGGAGAAAACATCATTAGCTGAGGCATTTCTGGACAGCACTCGTGGAAAACATGCAGCCTTCAGAGCTTTGATACTAGGAGCCCTCTAATCAGAAGTTGTGGCCCTTTGAGGTATTGGAGCAACTTACAGAAGCAACGGCCAGCCTGGCTCTAAGTATGAGAGATCATAGGGTGCCACTTGTTGGGATGGGCGTCATCAGACAGAGGGTTTGGATGACACAAGAGGCAGTCTAAAGTAAGTTATATGTGAAAGACGAAATCCTCTTCTCCCATTTTCCATGTCTTATTTTCCTCTGTAAATATCAGCTCACTTCAGGGCCGGGCGCGGTGGCTCAAGCCTGTAATCCCAGCACTTTGGGAGGCCGAGACGGGCAGATCACGAGGTCAGGAGATCGAGACCATCCTGGCTAACACGGTGAAACCCCGTCTCTACTAAAAAATACAAAAAAACTAGCCGGGCGAGGTGGCGGGTGCCTGTAGTCCCAGCTACTCAGGAGGCTGAGGCAGGAGAATGGCGGGAACCTGGGAGGCAGAGCTTGCAGTGAGATCTGGCCACTACACTCCAGCCTGGGTGACAGAGCCAGACTCTGTCTCAAAAAAAAAAAAAAAAAAAAAAAAAAAAAAAATCAGCTCACTTCAAACACTGTAACAACCTACTTTGGGAGATTTCCTCCCAGCTTCTCCCAGTGACCTCTGGATTTCTGGAGATATTCTGCTCGACATCTTGGCATTTGAGTCCCTCTTGCAGGAAATCTTCAAAGTCACACAAATCTCACATTACCAACCAGGGGAATGCCCAGCATCCTATGCAGAGGGAGTGCCTGTGTCTGGTCTCCGTTCCAATGGGAGGAATTGGAGTTGACATGGTGGTAACTCATATTAAGTCTGGAACAGCTATAACGCCAGGCTTCTGCTGCCCAAGAGGAAAGATATGATAGGGTACACCAGCTCTGTTTCTGAAGGAGCCACCCTCCATGAAACTGGACACATTTCTCTTTCTTCTCTGCCTCTTAGAAGTCGTATAACCTCCAGATGGGTTTTTTGTCTCTCCTAATCTTGGTTTCTTCCTGAGACACGCTGTGGGGGCACTTCCAGAGTGTTTGAGGATTAATGGAGAGCCAGGTGCCTGCTGGTGCATGGCAGGTACTCAGCACCCTAGCAGAGATTCAGTCCCCTACTCTTGCCATCTGGAAAGTCACTTTTCAAATTGTTGATTATGCTTGTCCACTATAAGACCTGTAGGCATACATAAAACTGACATGTAAATTCCCAAAGAAGAAGATAATTTTTCCTTACACTCTCATGAGACAAGATTAAATAAATAGAAACATATTCAGTCTCCAGCTGTGGCTGAATCTGGCCAAGGTGGCCTCCCCCTTGTCACAAGGAGACTCCCCAACTGTGGCTGTGGTGCTCCGTTTTCCATGTACCCCATTTCCCATGTGCCATATGGTGCCTTTATATAAAGTTTCACATTCTTCAATTATAGTGTTTAAAAGGGAAAACATCAATTTGCTTCCCTTGAATTCCTGATTAACTAGAATAATCTCTCCATTTCCTTTCTAAAATTTTGTTTTATGTGGTAAATATACGTATGCATTAGTCTGCTCTCATGCTGCTCTGAAGAAATACCAGAGACTGGGTAATTTATAAAGGAAAGAGGTTTAATTGACTCACAGTTCTGCACAGCTGGGGTGGCCTCAGGAAACTTAAAATCATGGTGGAAGACGCCTACTCCTAGGGCAGCAGGGGAGAAAAATGCAGAGTGAAGGGGGAAAAGCCCCTTATAAAACCACAGACTTCAGGAGAACTCACTCACTATCATGAGAACAGCATGGGGGAACCACCCCCATGAACTAATCACCTCCTGCAACATGTGGGGATCATGGGAACTACAATTCAAGATGAGATTTGGGTGGGGGCACAGCCAAACCATATCAACATAACATAAAATTTTCCATTTTAACTATGTTAAGTATATATGTAGTTCAGCGGCATTAAGTTCGGTGGCATTCTCATTGTTGTGTGACCCTCACCACCATTCATCTCCTGATCTTTTTCATCTTCCCAAACTGGAACTGTACCCATTAAACACTCGCTCTCCATTCCCTGCTCACTCAGCCCTTGGCAACAACCATTCTATTTTTCATCTCTGTGCGTTTGACTCCTATAAGTGGAATTATATTTGTCCTTTTGTGTCTGATGTATTTCACTTAGCATAACGTCTTCAAGGCTCATCTGTGTTGCAGCACATGTCAGAATTTTCTCTATCCATTTTTGCAAAGAGAAGCTTGTTCTCCACTGCGGTTGTTCATGCTGCTTTGCGCCGTTAGTCCTTTGTTCCCTTTCACTGTCAGGAAGAGGCAGACGGAAGGAGCATGACTGATCCACCCAGGCCTTCACATCTGTGTCCCTCTGAGCAGCCTTTTTTCCCAATTATGAGGGTTACCTTGGCAACTAATCGCTTTTCTAATTCTTTTTAAGGTTGTGAACTGATGACCAAATTACAAGGGCAAAAGATGGCAAAGATTGAGCATACATGTATGGAAGGGGATATTGTAATGATTTCACAAAATACAAAATGATTCTGATGTGTTTTGTACATTTCATACTTAATTTAAGAAATATCTTTGAGCACCCAACCAGGCACTGTGCTAGGTGTGGGATACAATGGGGAGCAAAAACAGATGTAGCGTACATTGAGCCTGCAGGATCCAGGGGGACAGACATTGATCCAAATAATCACAAACACAGCTCAACTGCTTGGAAAAAAGACCAGGTTTTTATAAAGCATAGTCCAAAGGCCCCAGCCTAGACTACGACATAGGAAAGGTGTCCCCAAAGAAATAACACATGAACTGAGACCTGAAAAATGAGTGAGATTTGAGTGAGGAGTTTGGGAAGAGACAGCGCAGCTCAGTGTAGCTGAGGAAGTGTTCAGCATGGTGTCAGAGCAGATAAGACATTCGTCTGCTTCCTAGAATGATCCAGAAACTCCCTGTGTTTCCTCTGGGAACAGAGGACAATGTACCTTGCCTTTTGTTAGGTAGAGGCCAAGGTAGGGATAACACTGAGCTGGAAAATACCTTTATTTTTGGGTTTGGTCTGTTCCTTGCCTGGGACAATATGTTTCAGAGGCAGGACACTGACTGGTCTTAACCATGTCAGTGACCTGGAGTTGAGGTGGTAGGCGAGGTCAGAGCCTGGATCGGGGGTGGGAGATCAGGATGCATATGACTGGCCAGGTGGCCCCTGGGAACATGGGAGAGAGGCTCCAGCTTTAGGGAAAGATGGGAGCCGAGAACTAAAATCACAGTCTGGGCTTTAACCATCAGCTGGTGCTTAGGACAATGCATTCATAGCTGAGGGCTTTCTGGAGGAGACAGTCTGGGTTGGGGCTAGAACAGCATTGTGGCCAGAAGGCCCCAAGGCCATCATCAAGTTACATAGAAAGACCACCCTCAGATAGAAAGTTTCCCAATGACTCACTGGAAGGACTCGCAAAACTCAGGTTATGCTTATGGTTACAGCTCATTACAGTGGAAGAATAAATATTAAAATCAGCAAAGGGAAAAGGCATGGGGGTAAAGTCCCGGAGAGACCAGGCATACGCTTCCAGGTGTCCTCTCCCACTAGAGCTGCACGACAGGACTTACTTCTCCCAGCAATGATGTGACACAACCTATAGGAAGCATTGCCAATCAGGGAGGCTCCCTCAAGCCTTGGGGCTCAGGGTTTTTATTGACAATTGGCCACATAGGCATGGAATGCTCATGTGGCTGATCTCAGTTATTCAGTCTCCAATCCTTCCAGAGGTCACACTGATATAGCATAGCCCCAGGCCCCCACCAAAAATTGGATTGTTAACATATACTGTCCAGCATGGGCCAAGGCCTCAGGTACTCAAAGATACTGTTATCAGGCAGGATATTCCAGGGCTTGGAATTTGTCTCCCAGACTGCAGTCAAGAGCCAGTTTCTTTGGAATCTGCAGGGTTGGGACAACCCAAACCTGCTGCACTAACCCTTTACTGCACAAACATGAATGCTGACTTATGGTCAGTGCAAGATGTTTGAGAGGAAAAAGTATCACAAAAAGAGAAAATGTGCCTTTGATAATTATCATCCTTTGCAAAATTCTGGTTTGCCTTTCCCTTGAACCTTAGTTCCCCACTGCTTGTGAAAGGCCAACCCCAGCTTCCATGTTACTGTGGCCAGATCCCCTCACCATCCATGCCTGTCACCTTGCCTGAATTGGGCTGCACTGGGGAAGAGAAGGAGAAATCAAATCAGCCCTGAGCAGATATGTTATCCCCCACTTTGTAGTCACTATGAGACTGGGCTGGCTCTGCAACGATGCATACAGAAATCTGTGGGTTGCTCCCAGGGTTCATTCCAGCACTTGCTGTACACAGCTCGCAGATGGTGTTTGCAAGATATTTTATCCCCCACCTTTGCAGTTGCTGTGAAACTAGGCTACCCACTGTCTCCCCTCCACTTGCAGAATACCCTCCAACACCCCCCACCACCACCACCAAATAATGCTTATCTTAGCATTGAGAAATTTTCTTTATTAATTACAGGCCTCAGCATTTTACCAAACTGCTTCCACTTGCAACTTCTTAAAGGCAACTGAGCAAAGAGGACAACTATTTTCCCTGTGAATGTTTTAAATATACTTTAACAAAACAAAATGGGTTTGAAACAGAATAAAAAGCAATTTTCACCAGTTCTTCTTCCCCGCTCCCCCTTCACCAAATATTCCTGTCATGCATGTTATTGTTGTCTCACTTGGCAGTGAGATAATTTTCAGTTACAAATAAAAGTGCCTTTGAGTTTGCATTTACTGTATCTTCTCTTTTAGGTAAAGTCTTGCAGAGATACAATGTCAATCACACAAACTACTTCAGTTATAGGTGTGTCTCTGCATTAAGACTTTTTGGTATCTAAAAGTATTTCACATTTTCAGCCTCTCAGTAGGGCTGCAGGTTAGCACTACGCAGAGGCGATGTTCTGCACACTGGTATGGTGGGCTGGTCACTATCCCTCTGTTTAGTTACTGCCAATGCCTACCAGTTATTAAGGACGTTGACTGTCACATCGCACTCTTTCTAGAAAGTGTGAGCCTAGGAGGCCCTGAGTTATACCCTGTTCAGTACATCAATTCTAAAATAACAAGATCTTCCTCATTCAACATCAGCAGAACAAAAGGCGTCACTCTAGGTGCCCTGCGCAGACTCCAGAAGAGTTCACAATTCCAGAGCACTTCATGAAATCACTCTTAGTGTTTATGGTGACCTACCTCTTGTAGAGTTTTGTTTTAGAGACTTTGCTCACCACTTGCAAATATATGTATATCCACAGTCCCATCATGTGTTACGGTCCAGATTTAGTTGCTTGTTGTGTGATAAGGATGCAAGTCTCCTCAAAGGCATGTTCCTAATCAAGGCTTTAAGTCATAAAGGACGAAAGGCTACAGGGAGCTCTCCAACTGTGAAGTGAAGAATTCCCTACGCCAACCCTTCCTCAACTCATGCTCTGCAGAATGGGGTAGGTGCACTGAAAAGAGAACTCAGGCTCAAAAGCCTTTGGGATGTAGTGGGTTGAGCAGTCTTCCTTATTTCAGGGCTTTACAGAGTCTTTAATATACTCACACAGATTGAAAATATGCCAGGGAGCCATAGTATGTAAAGTTTCTAATATATCTGGCCCAAGAATATAGCATGTGTGTGTGTGTGTGTCTCACAATGTCCAGCTCCTGGTCTTGCATATTATTACTATTATTTGCATAAGTATATACAATATGTGATATATAATGTTATTTGCATAATTTATGTGCTATAAAATGTACAACTGGATGGATTTTACTCCTAGGTGTAACATCTCTTTACCACCAGCCAGATTAAGATACAGAGCATTCCCATCTTCTCAGAAAGCTTCCTCATGTCCCTTCCAGTCAATACTTCTATGCCCTTCCCTGACTTCCCTGACTTCTACCCCTGACTTCCCTCTCTTCCCTAACTTCTATCACCATAGACAAGTTTTCTCTGTTCTTAAACGTCTTAGAAAGTGAATCATAATACTCTAGGTAATCCTGTGTCTAGCCTCTATTGCTTAACATGCTTCAAGATTCAGCCATATTGTTGCATGAAGCAGTTGTATTTTTCATATTTTTGTTTGTTTGTTTTGAGGTCTTTCTATGCTGCCCCGGCTGGCCTCGAATTTCAGGGCTCAAATGATCCTCCCACCTCAATCTCCCAAGTAGCTGGGATTACAGGTGCTTGCCACTGCACCCAACTGAAGCAGTACTTCTGAAACAATAGTTTTATCCCTCTTTGTCATGGTCCCCAAAGCAGGAAGGATACAGAGGACCTATTAGAAGTGACTTCACGGGCACGTTCATTGCTCTGACACAATCACAGGAATCAACCCGTGTGTGAGCACCCACCTGTGGCAACAAGAGACTTACTTTACAGGGAATTCGTTCCAGTATTCCTCTGTCAACTGTGAAGCAAAACTGGAGGCCTGTCTTTGTAAAATTTTAAACACTTTTTATTTTGAGTTTTTCTTTTTGTATTTTCTTTATTGGGAAGTGAATGTTGTATTACATCTTGGGACACCTGTACAACCCTTAATTAGAAAATGAATAATTCTTCATTTTCTCCCTCATATGCTGGGGGAATGAAAATGAGTGGAAGACAGTAAGGCAGAGAGGTGAGCTCAAGGCTATTCACTTGCTCCAACAAATATTCAATAAGCATTGATTGAATGCCTAACACCACACTCAATTCTAGAGACTAAAAAAAAAGAAAAAAGAAAAATAGATGGTCATTACCTTCCAAGTGCTCAGAGGCAAATAGTTAAAACTGGCACCGAGTTCAGTGCCTTAATGCACTGTGAGTCCCTACCACAGGATTCTGTTTCTCATTGGTGGTCCTGACTACACGGCAGTACCGTTATCTGATGTGTGACTGTCCCCAACTAGAATTAAGTGAGAGGGGACTGTGTTTTATTCATTTTTGGCCACCAGCTTCTTCAAAATGCCTGGTTTATTCAAAGAACCCATTCCACAATGAATGAATGAATGAATGAATGATGGAAGAAACGGCAGTGTCCTCATCCTGTCTCCACTGGTTTTTAGCCATGTGAGGTTGGACACATTCTGTGACTGGCCCTCACTTGTTTTCTAATCTGTGAAATGGAGGTAGCCACACTTCTCTTGCAGGGTAGTTGGTAGGATGGAAAAGGCTACCTTGGTGAAGACTCTATCCTGGGCTGACACTTAGCAGATGTTCAGAACTATCAGAACATGAGGAAGAAAATCATGAACTAATGGTGTCTTCTGACCCATTATAGACTGAAGGAGGATGGACATATAGGGGTTTCCAGCCCTGATGACCTTTGTCCTCCATAAAGGAGGTCAGCCACTGAAGTGGGGGTAGACAGGTGAGCAGAGGCTGGGACAGCATGGGGGTTGTTTAGGGAAGTTTCGACATTGTGCATGAGAGTCATACATGAAAGATTTGTTAAGCTGTAACTTACAGAGTGGTTCCATTTTCCCCAGCTGAATTCAGAGAGACCGTGGGGAGTGCTGCCTGGAGTTGAGTGATGGAGGTAACAGGCAAGGTGGAGGGACAACAGGCCTGCAGAGCCTATTTACCCAAGAGGAGTGACTGAAGCATTTACCCACCCTGAAACGGAGTGTGTAGGGAGGGAAGCAAAGATTGTTGAGGACAAAAGACAGGCTTTCTAGAAAGAAGGCATGTGAAAGAGTCGCAAGGACATGAAGATTCGAGTGTGAGAAGGCCCTCTGAAATTCACATGTTGAAATCCTAACCTCTGGACCTCAGCCAGTGACTGTATTTGGAGACAGGGTCTTTAAAGAGGTAGTTAAGTTAAAATAAGACAGTATGGGTGGGTCCTAACCCAACACAACTGGTGCCCTTACAGGAAGAAGAGATGAAGACAGAGACGCACTCAGAGGGAAGACCATGTGAGGATACAGGAAGAAGACGGCCGTCAACAAGCCAAGGAGAGAGGCCTCAGGAGAAACCAAGCCTGCTGACACCTTGATCTTGGACTTCCAGTCCCCAAAACTTAGAGAAAATACATTTCTGTTCTTTAAGCCAACCAGTTTGTGGTACCTTGTTATGGCAGTCCTTGCAAACTAACACAGGGGGAGATGATGGCATTTAGGACATTAGAGTAGAGGCAATTCAAGGTCTGGTAGGAATTTGGGAGTTGCAGGGGGACAGTGCACAGCTGTCACTTGCACCATATTGTAAACTCCTGGAGAAGTCATATTTTTTTTTTTTTTTACAGCTTTATTGAGGTATAATTGACATACAGTGAACTGCATGTATGGTTGGCCCTTGGCATCTGGGCTTTGCATCCCTGGATTCAACCAACCAGGGATCAAAAATATTTTTAAATAAATAAATAAAATACAAATTTAAAAACAATACAGTATAACAATTATTTACATTGTGTTAACATTACATTCCGTGTTATAAGTAATCTAGAGATGATTTAAAGTGTACCAAAGGATGTGCATAGGCTATGAGCAAATACTATGCCATTTTATTTCGAAGGCTTAAGCATCTGCAGATTTTAGTATTCACAGGAGGTCCTAGCACCAACCCCCATGGTACTGAAGAATAACTGTATTTTAAATGTACATTTTGATAAGTTTTGACATAAACACACACACAGAGACACACACATACACACACACATATATACCCATGGAGCCATCACAATCAAGATAAATGAACATATCTATATTCCTAAAAGTTTCCTACATCTCTTTGTAATCTCTCCCTTACGACCCACCCTGACCTCCCTCCCATCCCCAGACAATTGCTGATATGCTTTGTGTCACTATAGTTGTTTTCATTTTATAGAATCTGATGTAAATGGAATAATATGGGAATAATATGATATGTACTCTTTTTTGTTGGTCTGGCTTCTTAATAAATTACATCTCAATCATCTCTTTATACCCAGGGCTAAGCATGGTCATCCAATCAAAAAATCAACAAATATTTTAGAGTGCCTTCTAGGTGCTTGGTGTTGGCAAAACTATTCCAGATACATAATAGTTGTTTAATAAATGCTGGGTGAATAGTTCAGTGAATTCAAGTAACATAGACTCTATTTTTCACTGAGATATAATTCATATATCATAAAATCAATCATTTTAAAGTGGCCAATTTAGCGGTTTTTAATATATTTACAAAGTTGTACAACCATCACTGCTATCTAATTTCAGAACATTTTCTTCACCCCCAGGAGAAATCCCATACCCAATCCAACTCACTCCCCATTTGTTCCTCTCCCCAGCCCCTGGGAACCATAAGTCTACTGTCTCTATATAGAGGGGTACTTACTCTGGGCATTACATATAAATGGAATCATATCGTGAAGGTTGTCAGAATCAAAATGGAATTACTTGTGTCAAAACCCTCACAATTAGAGCCAGGGAAGTCCAGGAAGAGCAGATTCTCACGCACATACCTGATAATAAAAACTATCACAAAAGACTCTGCAAAAACCACAACCTTGCACAAAGGCTACCACAGCCTTACACATAAAAAGTATTTCTTCAAGGACATCTTCCCAGCAACAGCCTGTTCAACTTTGAACTGGCACCACCCTTGTTATTGATCCTTGTAGCCTAATATAATTATTTCAAATTAAATTATATGACCCTCTGCATTTTTCCTTTAAAAACCTTTGTCTTCTTTTATCTCCCCAAATATATCTGCCATATTCCCATTGCAATGCTTATTCTCAAACAAATATCTTCTATTTTTCAGAGTCTCTCTCTCTCTCTGTCTGTCTGTTGTTTAGGTTTTGACATAATTTGGTGTCAGAAGTGAGATTGAAGCTGGCTCACCTTGGACAGATGGACAACCCCTGAAATTGAGTGAATTGCATGCCCTGAGCCCTTTGGAGCTCTCCACCTCCATGGCTCACCTTTTCTGCCCTGGTGAATCTCCTCTCACATTCCTGGACTCCCTCTTTTTGGTGAGTTCTTTTGACTTTATTTGGGATCTATTTGGGTTATAAGGCTACTTAAATTTAAAAATCTTACATTTCTCTTGGGACTATAAAAGTCTTTTCTGGCAAGCCCTTTCTGGTATAAAGACGAGTGTCTTTCTAGTTTGAGTACTTTGGTTTCTATAAAATTTGCATTCTGTCTGTGAGTCATGTCTTTTCTTGTAAATTTACTTTTTTTTTTTTTTTTTCTGCTGACCTGGTTTAACATTTTCTTTGATCTGTGTGCCTGGCTTAAAAGTTTTGTGAGCACTCTTATTTTGATTTCATTTTGATTTGGTTACGCTTGTCTGTAAATAATTTGGCTTTTTAAACATTTTTTTCTCCCTGTTAACTTGTGAAAGTCTTCTGGGAGCAAAGCATTCAGAATAGTGGGTGCAGAATAGCCAATGAAAAGCTGATGCGACTATTCCAAAGACTACATGAAATTTACAAAGGTGTGATAGTCCTCATGTGATGCTGTCAGTCATGATTCTGGTTATCCTGAATGCAATAAAAATAACTAATTTCCTCGTCAAGTGTGAGCTCACATTAGATTTTTAACCATGACTAACTTGAACTTTTGTCATCCACAGTTATTGCTTTTATTTTTCTCTAAAAGCATTTATAACCAGTTGTAATCCAAAATTGCTTTTCATGGAAAAAGCTCTAACAAGTACTTTTTTTGAGAGGGAGTCTCCCTCTGTCACCAGGCTGGAGTGTGCAGTGGCTTGATCTCGGCTCACTGCAAGCTCCACCTCCCGGGTTCACGCCATTCTCCTGCCTCAGCCTCCCGAGTAGCTGGGACTACAGGTGCCCACCACCACGCTTGGCCAATTTTTGTGTTTTTAGTAGAGACGGGGTTTCACCATGTTGGCTAGGATGGTCTCAATCTCTTCATCTTGTGATCAGCCTGCCTCAGCCTCCCAAAGTGCTAGGATTACAGGCATGAGCCACCGTGCCCAGCCTGCCTACAAGAACTCTTGAATACAGATTCCTGATAACTTTTATATACATGGACTAAATAAATACTTCTGAACTCTAATAAAACTGATAGGTTCATAAAACTCCTCATCAAGATCAAAGAAAGCAAAACCTAATTACATAAAATTGAGTAAGTAATAAACAAAATGTTCCTATGACTGTTAGGTGTAACATAGTTGGTTCTCTGCTTAAATGTTTTGTTTTCCAAATTTAAGGAAACTTTTTCTCTTAAGCTGTCTACAGTTTACAGTAATTTGGTCAAGTATACTTTTATAAACAAAAGTATAAGCATTTACTTTTTCTCCCTACTCAATTTCTCCAAAATTTGGAAACTATTCATGAATATTTTTATTTTTTATGACAGCATAATTTTTTGCATAAATTCAATAAGGATGTGCTGTGTTTATAACAGGACACAAGTGAAAACATTAGTTAATGTACCAAGGTTTTGACTGGGATGTCACAGTTAGATTGTTTATAAGTACTACAGGTGAAATCTGAAGTCTGCCTTGAAAGGTTTTAAAATCTGAGATTCCTGTGCAATCAGTCACTATCCTTGTTGCGCTTATGTAAATGATCAGACAAAAATCAATGAAACTAAACTTATTTTACAAACAAATTTGTCTCACTCTGGTTATCTTTGGTAAAAATGAAAAAAAGAAAACCTATACAGCAAAAAATTATGTTTCCAGAAACATATATACTATACCTGTTAGTCCTGTGCATTATTTTCAAGTTTTTTATTCCCTACCTATAGACTGGGCTAGATCCTGAATTCTTCTAGGTTCCTCCAATCCACTTTTTTTTTCATGGAATTACTAAAAATGGGAATCTCTCTGCTTCTGCAGCCCTATAAACTGAAATTAAATTTTAAGGGACAAGTTGCATGTCTGATGGAGGGGCTACATGGCAAGTTCATCAGACCACCTGATGCCATAACCAAACACACTCCAGCTGCAATCCAGGATATAACGTTGCTGGCTTCATGCTGTGGACAGCTTTTCCCAAGGTGACAAAACAAGAGCCCTCATCGTAATGAGACTCCAGCTCCTCTTAGTTTTTTCTCATTTATGCCTAGCTCTTTTGCTTGGCAGGATAATCATGTAATTAAAGTTTTACAGATACTACTGGGGGTACCTTGACAGAATCTGACCTAAAAATATTTTAGTCCACCTATTGGGAAGCTGAGGTGGGAGAATCGCTTGAACCTGGAAGGTGGTGGTTGCAGTGAGCCGAGATCGTGCCACTGCACTCCAGCCTGGGTGACAGAGCGAGACTCCGTCTCAAAAAATATATATACATATATATTTTAGTCCACCTAACAAGTAACTTTAACACTATCCTCAATACATCATTGCTCATTCTGCTTTAATTCAACCCAGTCATGAGATACTAGATGATAGAAATACTCTGTAGTATCTATTGGTTAAATAAGAAAATATTTGTGCTATTGCTAATATTACATGCTGTACCTGGATAAATTTATCTGGGAACATTGAGACTCAAATATGCAAAATAATAAAACAGGCCACATCATTACAACAGGTCTCATCTAATTCACCATAGTCATTTGATTTACTCAATTGGTTGCCTTTAAACCTAGACTCATGGCTCAAATTTGTTACATAAACTGAGATTATCATATTACTATTATTTTTACTTTATATTTTCTTTTCTTTTCCTTTTTTTTTTTTTTAACTTTGTACCCATTGCTTGTCAAATTTCTACAACACAAATCCTAACAAAAGAATGCTAGCCCAGCACTTTGAGATGATAATCAATGTTTATGGAACAGATAAAATTAAACTTAACAATGGACTGCAGGTAGACTTGAAAGCCACTCTTTCAGAAATTCCCTGTGGCTCAAATGTGGCTAAAAGAGTTTTGACACTGACTCCTACTTGTCAATCACTCCCTCCATTGTGGGACCAGACCAACCCACGTCAGGTCCATTCTGGCACCAAAATATAACCGAAACCTAACTATAGGATTATTGATGAGCAACATGTTCAGAGAAATATCTCAATCAAAAGGAGAAAGTGTAAAAGTTCTGAAAATCAAAATGAAGTCACTTGTGTGAAAATCCTGACAAATAGAGCCAATGAAAGCCATAAAGGAAAAGATCTCACACATGTCTATCTGGTAACAAGAACTACCACAAAAGACTCTGCAAAAACCACAACGCTGCAAACAGGCCACCACGATCTTACACACAAAAAAGTGCTGCTGCCATGGCATCTGTCCAGCTACTGCCTGTCCAGCCTTGGACTTGCGCTACCCTTGTTTTGATCCTTGTAGCCAAGGATAATTGTTTCCAAATAACTTATATAATCCTCTTCACTTTTTTCTTTTAAAGCCCTTGTCTTCCTTTACCTTCCCAAATATGCTTACTGTATTTTTATTGCAATGCTTACTCTGAGATAAATATCATTTAATTTTAGAGAGTCTCTCTCTCTCTGTTGTTTAAATTCTAACAACACAATATGCAGCTGTCTTTGCCTGTCTTTTCATTGAGCTAAGGTTTCCAGGGTTCTTCAATGTGTAGCATGTGCCAGTATTTCATTCATTTTTATGGCTGAAGATTATTCCATTATGTAGCTATGGCTCATTTTGTTTAGCTAGTCATCAGCTGATGATGGACATCTGGCTCTTTTCTACTTTTTGGCAATTATGAATAACATTGCCATGACCACTCAAGTACAAGTTTTCTGTGAACACATGTCTTCAATCCTTGAGTATATACCTAGAAGTGAAATTGCTGGGTTATATGGCAATTCTATCGTTAATCTTTTTTTAGGAATAGTCAAACTGTTTTCCAAATGACTGTACTATTGCCCTCCCACCAGCAATGCATAATAGTTCCAATTTGTCCGCTTCCTCGCCAACAATTGTTATTGTCTCTGTTTTGAATTCGAGCCATTTTAGTGGGTGTGAGTGGTTTCTCATTGTGGTTTTGATTTGCATTTCCCGGAGGAATATGTTGAGTATCTTTTTATTTGCTTCTTGGTAATGCAAGCTCTTATTAATCTATTAATTAATCCATGTATTCGAGTCCCAGCTGTGTCAATTATGTGTGGTCTTGGACAAGTTATTTTACTTCTCTGAACTCAGTTTTCTCATTCATAAGGTGGAAATAATAATCTCTGTCTTATGGGATTGTTGAAAGGACTAGAATGAATATATGCAAAGCTCTTGGCAGAAATTAAGAACTCAATGAAGACAGAAGAGATGTAAGTCAACATAATAAGTAAGTCAAATGATGCTGGAGTTGGGTCTTGGAAGGAAAGCAACATTCTAATAGATAGGGATACAAAGAAAAGAGATTCCAACCAGAATGAGTGTGAACAAAGAGGAAGCCACAGTACAGTGGGATGTGAGCAATTACTGAAAACTCTGCATAGATTTGGCTAGAGTAGTAGAGTTCTCCTTCAAGAGGAGCAGTGGCAGAAAAAGGACTGGAGGGAAGGATGGACTCAGACACAGAGGGCAACAGGATAAGGGCAAGGGATGTGTGTCTCCTTGGAGTACACCATGTGCTGCCCTGCTGTTGTCTGGGGACTGGGTGAAAGTCAATATTGCCCTGCTCAGGACCAGGAGACATTGCTACCATTGGCCCTGCTTGGATGTTCCTGATGCTCCAGAACTTCAATCACTTGGAAATTACAAGAGTTTAGACGCTCTGTACCAGAAATGGGGCAAAAGCCGAATATATATTTATTTCTCCTTATATGTATATATATATATAGAGAGAGATGGGGTCTTGCTTGTTGCTCAGGCTGGTCTTGAACTACTCCTGGCCTCAAGCAATCCTCTTCCTGGCCTCCCAAAGTGCAGAGATTCATATATATATTTCTTATCATGTATTATGTCATAATCTCATATTATTTTTATCTGACCCATCAAATTCTGCTGGAAGGATCTGGTATCACATCTTAGTATGGACTTAGCCAGTGAGTCCCTCTGTTATTTCTCTAGAGATATCTTCACCTTCAACAATCCTCCTGAAAGATGCTTATCCTGATTGCAGCACTATTCACAATAGCAAAGACTTGGAACCAACCCAAATTCCCATCAATGATAGACTGGATAAAGAAAATGTGGCACATATACACCATGGAATACTATCCAACCATAAAAAAGGGTGAGTTCATGTCCTTTGCAGGGACATGGATGAAACTGGAAACCATCATTCTCAGCAAACACACAGAAACCAAACATCAAATGTTCTCACTCATAAGTGGGAGTTGAACAATAAGAATACATGGGCACAGGGAGGGGAACATCACACACTTGGGCCTGTCGGGGGGTGGGGGGCTAGGGGAAGGATAGCATTAGGAGAAATACCTAATGTAGATGATGGGTTGATGGGTGCAGCAAACCACATGGCACATGTATACCTGTGTAAGAAACCTGTACGTTCTGCACATGTATCCCAGAACTTAAAGTATAATAACAAAAAAACTAGAGAAAGAAAAGAAATCCCAGACCCACTGATTAGAATACACCATTTTCCCGGATCCTGTTGGAAAATGGTACAAGGCAGACGTCAACAATAAACAGGATGACACGTGAAATAGGATGATTCATTCAAACACAAAGACACTGTGGTTTCTCTTCTCCCAGCTTGTTTAACAACATCCTGGTTCACAAGCACCCTTTGCTGGTGCTGGCTCTGTGTGGAGGAAGGCATAAGTTTGGGGGACAGATACAGCTGACTCTGCCTGTGACCACTGTCACCAGGGTTGCTTCCCAAGTTTTGTTTTAGAATCTACACCAAAGATGCACTATTAACACATTACATGAGCAACAAGCAGCTTAAAGCCTGAGCTTGTTCCTGTGCCCACTTAGGTTTTCTGATTTTAAATGAGGCCTGGAGTGATACATGTGGCTGCTCTGTTGAAGGATGAGGAACAGAGGCTTTTACAAGAGTTGACGTCCGCAGAAAATCAAACACCTCTTTTCCCCACAGGTGGCCAAACGTCCAGGATGAGCGTTCTGTGGAAACAGAAGACAAAATACAAGCATGTCCAGGAAAATGCTGCCAGCGGCACAGTATCTACAGCATTTCTCTTTCAGGGCTAAGGAATTGGGTTACCCTGTGCCTCGCCTCTGCCTGCAGGAAAGACCATTCCTGGATCTACCCTTCAAGGGAGCAGTAGAAGCAGATCCAGCATGAAGTGAGGGACACGATCCCCCCTTACGCTCCCGGCACATCTCCTAGGCTGAGGCCATCTCAGATCGGAAGACCAGCTTTCCAAAGCAAGTCTCCTCCAAATCATGAAAGACAAAAAGGTGAAACATGTGATGCCCTGATGGTAATAGGATCACAGATTCAAAAACATGAGGGAGGTGGGGCTGGACAAAGTCTTTAGGAGACTGCTGAATTGTTGACTTTATTCCAAGTCAGGATCCCGAGTAATCACTAAGCCTCAGTATAATTATGTGCACATGAGAAGCTATTTATTTCTTGCATTCTGCTTATCTTTGCCAAGAAAGCACTCCTCCCCCATGCCTTAAAATGCCCACAAACATGGTTTTGGATGAGCCACTTGGAGGGCTAAGGGCACCTGCTGACCGAGGCCCATGAGAACATACCAGCCCTGTGGGGAAAATGTGGAGCTTATGTACCCACTGCCCTTTCCCTGCTCAGAGCAGGGCATCCCGACAGCAGCTATGAATGCCCCTGCTCTGAGCATCTCCCCGTCTGGCTCTGAGCACTCCATCAAGGTCCTCTTCTGAGCCTGGCACTGTTCACTTGGGCAGAGAGTCCACTCAAGCCCCAGAGTCCTTGACTCCATTGGAAGTTCCTCCTGAGGCATCAACACAGCCCTCTCCCCCATATCTATTGGCTTTTGGGGAGCTGGGCCTGGGAAGCCCTTTTCTCTCCCTACACTGTGTTCATGCTGCCAGCCAAGCTGGAGCCTCTGCATTTTTTAGTCCAATTATTGGCAACTGTACAGGTTTCCCAGAACACCTGGCCGTCCTCACCCTTGTTCTGTGGCATTATTTAATCAAACTGGCTAGGACTATTTATAGCTCCCCTGAAAGGCAGCAGCCGCTCCATTCCCAGGAAAGTGGAACATGAGACATTAAAGAGTATTTTCAAAAGAAAAAAATCCTCTCACAGACTCATGAGGTTGCCATCCTGATGTGTCTTCCAAAAATAGACCTCCCGGACAGCTCCTCGGTGCCACCAGCTCTCTCTTCTGTGTGCCTGCCACCTGCCAGGCTCAGAGTGAGAAAGCTACCTGCTACTGTTCCCAAACGGTCAGTTCTAATTCTCCAGCCCTCCTCCAAACCCAGAAAATCCCAATATTCTTCCCTGGGTAGATGCCCATCTAATTGAAACAGATGGAGCCAAGGGAAATAACTAAATCGCAACTCAACATTCCTTCTAGTGCAAGGAGTCAATGATTCTGGATACTCTGCCACTCTGTTCTCCATGGGAGCACCAAAACCCATCTTAAATACAACCTCTTTCGTGCTTTAAGACTTATGGAAGGAAGCCCAGGCTCAATGATTTGCTCAAAGTCCCAAATGCTCTTTGGACTCAAGGCATTCTTGTGGAGCATCAGACAAATGTGTGGCTCTTGGCCAAGAGCCAGGGAGCACAGAAAAGTTTGAAGCTGGGGCAGGTGCATGCTGGCTAGGCAGAAACAGTTACAGACCTTTGGAGATGAGAAGCAACCGAGAGGGTACGGTTGGAGAGCCTGGGGCAACAGAGCTAAGCATAGGGTTCAGGGGCAGACGATGCAAGCTCTCATCCCAACTTCAGCACTATGTGTGATCTCAGATAAGTGACATGTTCCCTAACCCAAGTGTCTTTATCCTATGCACATCACATTGTTGTGTTACATAAGATAATCCAGACACCGTGCCTGACACACAGGAAGTATGTATCATGGGTTAGCATAATGTTACAGAAGAAGAAACAGAGATACAGACCCTTTGAGAGACTTGTCCAAGGCTTCATGGCCCCAGTATCAGAACTGAGTCTCCTGGTTTCCAGTCTGGGATCTATTTATTATTATTATTACTATTATTATTATTATTATTACTTGTGTGTGGTACCAGGCCCCTCTTATAAGAGAATTAAACAAGACAAGTGGTCAAGAGTTTTAGGCATCAGTGAACACTCAGGAACTGAAGTATGAAGAAAAAAATTATAGAAAGAGGAGTATATACTCAGGGAAACTTGAATCTATGCTCCCAGGTTGTAAAAACTAAAAATAAAAATAAACCACATGAAGGAGCAAGAACCAAGAAGAACCTTCACAACTCAGGGAATATTTTGCTTCAGCTGGGGAGCCCTCACATTTTCCTATCGCATTGAAAGCCAGTCCTCAAGTTGGCTAATCTGAGGCCTGCAGGACAGAAAAAGGGGACACCCCAAACTGCAGAGGAAGGAAGGTGCCACTGCTTCTAGGCTGTTTCAGGCATAGGGAGGTAAAGAGGCTGGCAAACATGGGACATCAGGCAAGAGCTAACAAGCTAGAGAGCACAGGCAAGACTAACCAGAAAACAAAGAATAATGCAGACAAAGGGACAAACGCTGTATGATTCCACTTGTTTGAGATACCTAGGGGAGTCAAACTCACAGTAACAGGCAGTAGAAGTGTGGTTGCCAGGGGCTGGGGAGGAAGAGGAGTTAGTGTTTAATGGAGATAGAGTTTCAGTTTGGGAAGATGAGAGTTCTGGCAATGGATGGTGGTGACGGTTGCACAACAATGTGAATATACTGAATGCCACTGGACTGAACATGTAAAAATGGTTAAGATGTAGATTTCATGTTATGGGTAATTTATCACAATAAATAATAGATGATAGATAGATAGAATTATACAAAACAGAACTGCAGACCAAGGAGTATAATACAGACCTCAGGGGTCTGTGCAGCCAGGGAGGGCATAAATCATTTTACACTGAAGAAAACAATGACAGTTTCATAAAGACAATAGGATTTCAGTTAGAATTTTGTGTTAAATAGGACCTCTTGGTTGTAACTATAAAAGACTCCACTCAAATTAACTTAAACCCCAAAGGGTTGCTTTTTGTAAGGACTGAGTAGTAGCTCATAGACTCAAAGCTGAACAACTAAGTCAAAAGGAGAAAGAAGGGCATCTAGGCCATCCTAAACAGGGCCTTAAAATCTTGTTCTCTTTAATTTTTGCCTCAGGCAAGGGTGTTGCCTTCATTCTCATTTATTGTAGACTGGCTTTCCCCATGAGTGGAAGATTTAAAAATTTATCCCAGCGAGGTGCAGTGGTTCAAGCCTGTAACCCCAGCACCTTGGGAGGCTAAGGCAGGCGGATCACTTGAAACCAAGAGTTTGAGACCAGCCTGGGTAGCAAAGCAAAACTTCATCTCTACAAAAATGAAAAATAAATAAAAAGTAGCTGGGTGTGGTGTTTCATGCCCATCTACTCAGGAGACTGAGGTGGGAGGATCATTTGAGCCCAGGAGTCAAGGCTGCAGTGAACCATGATCACATAATTGCACCCCAACCTGGGTGACAGAGTGACACCCTATCTTAAAAAAATTAAAACCCTGGGCCAATGGTGGCCAGGAGGACAAGATACTGTGACCATTTGCTCCTGCTAGAGCTACACGACTGGAGTTGGGAGAGATGTTCCCTCAAAGAAGGTAAGGTTCCCTAGAAACAGCTCCTGAGATAGGACGTGTGTGCAGGATTACTGGAGAGTGCTCTTGGGACACACGCATAAGGAAGAAAGGCAGGCAGGATTGGACAGTGGAAGAAGCTGACCCATAATGTGGTTACACCTGGAGCCTTAGCTACAGGGAGCTCTGGAGCTGCCAGTTGTCCCCAACTGAGACAAGGAAGCTGGACCACTGTGTCCCATTGACCGGTCATTGTTATGTATCATTTATATGTATCATTTCCCTATGAGAAGGTATAACTTGGGTGATTCCCAGGGAAGCACACAGCTACAAACCATCAGCAGCTGATATTCCTAGACACCAAAGAATGTGTTTGCTGTTTTAAAGAGGGCGTTGGGGGATGTACCACAGCACACAGGACTGTCCACACTTCACCCTGTTCACATCTTATTTGTTATAATAAGTTTGTCCCTGTGAGAACAACTGCTCCAAGACTTTGATTGGTCTTATTTCAAGGGAAATTTACAAGAGAAGGTTGCATATTGCTCTTGAGGTTATATCTAACAGTCATCATCCCCTCCTCCTCAACCCATTCTAGATTCAACTCGCCCTTGGCTAGAGCCTGTTGGGGTGACTCAGACCTTTATCCTTGAGGAGTCTGAAACCCTGTTACCATGTCCTTCTTGGGCCATCATGGCTGTACTTATCCATTATCACCAAAACTGGGCATGAGAAGCACTAAACCGTGTCCCAGTAGATCACCTGAATGGTGAATGTATTTTTTCCTTCTTTCTCATGCAACATCTGTCCTGATGATCAGGATCTATAATCCCTATCAGGATGGTGGCTGCTTTTCTCACTCACAGAGCTTGAAGTGAGGGAGATGGGCAGCCCATGCTCCCAGAGTGGGTCATTACAATACTGGTAAATAGTGCATTCCTCCTCAGCCCATGGGGACACATCAGTGTATAATAGTTATTGCTTTCAGTTGTATTTACTTCCTGGAGGGTGACAACCCATCTTCACAGGGAATCCTCCAGGAGCAGCATCTTAAGGGAAGTCTACCGCTCTGTCAGGCTGGCAGCTTCTGCATGTTACAGTATGTAATTCGACTCTGTGCTGGTAGATTCTCTGTGCCTATGGCCACACTTTTTTTTCTGTAAAGTGCCCCTTGGTCTGCAGTAATGTTTACGGGATCCTTTGTAGATGGAATGAAAGAAATACTTTGTATGTGTTCATAATGGCTAAGGCCCTGTGGACAGGAAAGGCAGACCACACTGAGAATGTACATCTTCTCAGTTAAATCAATTGTACCAAGGGGTCTCCTTGAGGAATGTGTAAGTTGGTCTTCTTGAGGAATGGTGCTGTGTCACAGGCTCAATGTCAGGTTGGACATTTGGCAGCAGAAGTAGCTAGACGAGACTGGGTGGGTGGAAACTATTGCTGCTGGGCCCATGTGTAGCCTCCATCTCTGCCATGCTGGCCACTCTGCTCACCCACCCCTTGTACCAGCACTGGAATGGTTGACATGAACTTGCTGAGTTATCGCGTCTCTCTTGTTGTGTAGAGCCTCTTTTTTAGTGGGTGTTCTTTGGTGGCCATTAACATGGAATACATTCTCATGGTTCCATCCACACCTCCTTGTCTCCAACTTTCTAGTCCTTCTCCTATCAGTCTCTGACCAACCAGCTAGGCCATGAGTTTTAGTATACTCTTATCTTGGGCCTCTTCTGTTTCCATAGTTGGGTGACCAGGTATGCTGCCTGGATCTACCCATTGGAAGAATTTTCCTTCACTGCTCTTTCAAGGTCAGTCCTGAACAGTGCAGCTGCCATTTGTTTTCAGTATCCACTGACACAAGCTGACCAATCCATGAACCAAGCTCAGCCCTTTTCTTTCCACTGGTCACAAAGGAAACTCCCCTACAGCCACCACTGTGAGCTGGAGAAGAGGCCAGTGCAAGAGTGATGGGTGACATAAAGTTTGGGCTACCTGTTCACACAACTTGCCTGTGCCTTCTGGCCCCACTTGTGCTTGATCCTAGCTATACAATTTCCATCTTATGATGGATTTCTGTTGGGCCATCTGACCTTATGATTTGGTGGATCTGACAGAATCCAGTTCAGGATGGGCATTTCTGGCCATGTGGTCACTTGATGTTCAAGGTCATATGGTCCATTTACCAAGACCCAATAGTGTACCTGAAGTTGTTTTTTTTTCAAATTGAAACCATCTTTGCAAAACATCTGACATAACAGACTCCATCTTGCTTCTAACCCCACAAGCTATCTTTGCTCATTCCAAGCTACTTTGAGAGGAATAGAATTCATAGTTTAACTTTAGAACAAAGATGATAACAGCCCCTTCCTGAAACTAATCCCCTTCCTGCTTGAGGACCAAAACCGCCTTTCTAAAACTAATAAAATATAACAATATTGAGATTGTGATGAGGGCCTGGATTCTGCAAAGATGTAGACATAGTTAAACTCTAATCAGTCATTGTTTTATAACTTGCCTTTCTTTAACTACTTACTACTCAGCAGTAACATAGCAGGGGGTCACGAGATTCATAACTTCCCCAATTGCTTTTATGGATAATATCACTATTGTAAAATATAAGACTGATGTTTGAGATGTTTTTCAGACCTGGCATTCTGTATGAACCAACTGGCACCATCCTGACCAGTAACCCCACCCAAGAACTGACTCAGTGCAAGAAGACAGCTTCAACCCCCTATGATTTCATCCCTGACCCAAACAATATTTCCCATTCCCTATCTCCCTGTCCACCAAACTTTCCTTGAAAAACTCTAGCCCTCAATTCTCGGGGAGGTGAATTTAAGAATTATCTCCCATCCTCCTGCTTAGTTGGCCCTACGGTAATTTATTTGTTTGTTTGAGACAAAGTTTCATTCTCTTGCCCAGGCTGGAATGCAGGGGGGCAATCTTAGCTTACTGCGACCACCTCACTGGTTCAAGCAATTCTCATGCCTCAGTCTCCCAAGTAGCTGGGATTACAGGTGTGTGCCATCACATCCAGCTAATTTTTGTATTTTTTGAGAGACAGAGTTTCACCTATTGGCCAGGCTGGTTTAGAACTCCTGACCTCAAGTGATCCACCCACCTCGATTTCCCAAAATACTGGGATTACAGGTGTGAGCCACTGTGCCTGGCCAGCTCTGCGATAATTGAACTCTTCTTTGCTATTCTCAGTGCATTGCCTTTCTGGTCAGTGGGCAAAAAGAACCCACTGGCCAACTATAAGATGATGTGGTGTTCTCTGCTACAGGTGGCATGGACTTGCTCCAGAATTCTAGCTGTCTACTTTGTGATTCTCCTATTGAGGCTTGCCATAAACGTCACAAAGCATCTCTCCCCACCACAGATAACATTAGTCACTGAATCAAGTGGCCCAAGCAGCATGGCTGCACACCTTGCCACCTGGATCTGCTACAGAGCCCTTCTCTACTCTGGGTCCCATTCAGATCTTGGAGCCTTCCATATCACTCAGTGAATGCATCAGAGCACCTTCCCAATGGTGCAATATGCTGCTTCCAGAACACAAAGAGGCCTACCACACATTGCATTTTGTTTTGTTTTGTTTTGTTTGAGACAGGGTCTCACTGGAATGCAGGCCAGGCTGGAATGCAGTGGTGCAATCATGGCTCACTGTAACCGAATTCCTGGGCTCAAGCAATTCTCGCCTCATCCTCCTGAGTAACTGGGACTGTAGGCATGCACCACCATGCCTGGCTAATTTTTTTCTTAGTTTTTATTTTGTAGAGATGGGGTCTTGCTATGTTGACCAGGCTGGTTTCTAACTCCTGGCCTCACACGATCCTCCTGCTGCAGCCTCCGAAAGTGTTGGGCATGAGCCACCATGCCCTGCCTGTACTTTCTTAATGTTAGGTATGAGATGCAATAATTTGTTCATCTGGTCTAATTAACATTACACCATTGATGCGATGGACTAATACGATATTCTGTGGACTATCCATATAGTCTAGGTCTCTTTGGACTATATTTTGGCAGAAAGAAGGAAAGTTAACATAGCCCTAGGGCAATACCACAAATGTATACTGTTGTCTGTCCTATATGAACACAAACTGTTCCTGATTATTCCCCCTGATAGGGTTGGACAAGCACTCACTCAGTGAATCAACGGCCACATCCTACGTGCCAGAGGTTAATCTGCTCTAGCAAAGTTAACACATTTAACACAGTAGCTGCACTTGGGATTGTTATTGGGTTAGGTTTGTGGTTGTCCACTGTCAGCAGCCATGAATTACTGGTGTTTGCAGAGACCAGACCAATGAGTTATGTAGGGTTTCACAGAACCATCACTCCTGCTATCATTGTTTTTGCATACTCCATAGAATATGGTATTGTTTTTTACTTACTGTCTTGGCATGGTTAGGGAGTGGTTTTAAACCTTCTTCTGAGCCTTTCTTACTCTAATACTTTTTGCCCTGCAGGTCAAAGAGCCAATGTGAAGGTTCTGCCAACTATCAAGCATGGCCACTCCAATTATTCATTTAGGGACCCGGAAAATGACTTCCCAGTGAACTCCCCATAAGCTGTATGTAGACCAGGGCCCCAGATATCAATATTAATCCCAATCTTGTACCCAACATTTTTTAAAGGACTGGGTATTCCCCCTGCTCCCAATGCATGGTTACCTGAATAAATGGCAATAGATCCCATTGTGGGAAGGTCAAGTATGCTGGTTAATTCCATATGTCAACATAGCTAGGCTGGCTACGGTGCCTAGATGTTTCTTTAAACACCAGCCTAGATGTTACTGTGAGTGTATTTTCCAGATGTAATGAACATTTAAATTAGTAGACTTGAGTGAAGCAGATTACTTTCCATTTGTGGGTTGGCCTTATCCAATCAGTAGAAGCCCTTAAGAACAAAGACGAAGGTTTCCCAAGAAGACATTTTCCTCCAGATTGTGAACATAGAAACTCTGCCATGTTTTCAGCCTGCTGCCCTGTGGAATTCAGATTCAACACTGCAATGCCAACTCTCCTGAATTTTCAGGCTGCTGGCCCACTCTATTGATTTGAGACTTGCCAGCTGCCCTCTCTCTTTAGCTAGTGAGCTAGAAATTTCCTAGATAAGTAGTAAACTCCCAGATGTATTACTCAGGCTTCCTCAGAGAAACAGAGTCAATAATAATATATACAGAACCAATAAAATACTATATGTGATACATAGTATATAGTATATAAATGATATGTATATGACATCATATATATAGTATATTATTGGTTCTGTTTCTCTGAAGAACGCTGACTAATATATCTAGGAATTTACTATTTAGTACACTTGCTGCATTATTGCATGGTCCTTCCTCATAGGAACTTGATCTCTCCTTGAGTCACTGGGTTCCATTTCTAAGAAGTGGCTGAGGTTGAAAAACTAGGCAAGAAACTTTGACTTTATATTGGAAGGACTGCCCTCAGTCTTCTGATCATCCTTCCTTAATTTCTTTATGTATTATATTATACTTGTACTTTATACATTAAGCAACATTCTTGTCGGGTGCCCATTTGTCTTGCCTCTAGGGACAGCATGTTTTATGAACCATCTCTAGCTCTCTGCAGACCAGCTTCCCTATGCTGTCACGTAGGCTTGCTCCTTATTGTGATAATTGTGCCCAGCTGACTTCTGATGTTTAATTATCACCCTCTGACCTCTATTATTTCAGGATCCTATCACTCCTATTGCAGTCATCATCCCTGGCTGACAGAGGATATCCTCTATTGAGCTTCTTGGCAAGGCTGGGATCTTCACCAGCATGTTCCTTATGACTTTGGTAAACAGACATCCTCTGGGCCCTCTCACAGAGTCAGCTGGTGGATTTCCTGGCTCACATTCTTGGCCTTGATCCATTTTAGGATGCCCACTTCTCTGAGTCTTTGAGGCTTTTCTCTTCCATCTGCCAAGGAAGTTATGATATTTCTATTTCACTTAATGTAAGCCATCACTTTTTCCAAGATCTTGAAAGCCTAATATCTTATTAGCCCTGTTTCCCAGGGTGCTATTAACCCTGTTTCCCAGCATATTAGCCCTTGCCAGGATGCTAAATCCTTTATCATGGAAGAAGCTCCTATAATAATAAAACACCTTTCACCCTACTTTATCTCCTGTTTCCCCTTGATTTAGCACCTTCAAGATTCCATTCCATGCATTCTCTCCCAGCTCCTGCAGGTATATGTTAGCCAGATTCTGCAACTCCTTTGTCCCTCTATTTCCTTAGTAAGCCCAATACCCTATCAATAGACTTCCACAGAGATTTGACTTTTATAATTTGCCAGGATGGGAGGTGGGGTAGACCATGAGGGAAGCAAACTGTCTCATAAAATGCCAGCATTACTTGAGGCTCCTGCACCATCTCTGAGCAAGGGAAAGAGCCATCTTCTAACAAGGGGAAATGAGCCAATTCTAAAGGACCAGCTGGTTCAGGGGAATCTGGGGATTCAATATTCTCAAACACCTATATCCAGACACTGCTGTCTCAAATTGCAGGGTTCTATTTCTTCCTCATGAAGGCCTTGACCGTGGCATACATAGGAGACCTAGTGGGGTGGGGAATTCAACCGTCCCAGAAACTCCTCTACTCTTAGGATTAAGTCCTGAGCCTGGTCTTCTCTCTGCCCTCCAGATGTAAGAGATTAAGTTTTCCTTAAAAGTTGCAAAAAGACCTTTGACTTTCAATATTGCCTTGAATTGGTGGTTAATTGTTCCGACTGCCCTTATCTCCCATCAATAAATCAGGAGCACTCCACATCAACCACCCACTTCCATAGTCCTCGTTGCTATGATTGTCTTCATTCTCTCATGCCTCAGAGATATTGCATCAGTTATGCTATCCTTTCTACTGGAAAGTCAACCCAACCCATCACTGATGGAACATTATGGCAGCAGCACCCCTACAGCATTACCTCCTACCACTGGTGATGGGATCCTTAGGCCAACTGGCCAGCAAGTGATCCTGCTCCAACATCCCCTTCAAATGACTCTAAATTAGAGGCTACTGCCTAGGGCCACTTCTGGTACTAGTAAATGGCCCTAGATTGGGTTCTCTGGAAAAAGACTCTGAGCCAGACTTTATGCTGAAGACTTTCTGCAGGTACGCTCAACAGATATACCTAGGGGAGTGAAGATGGCAGGACTGGGCAGAGGGAGAAGCCACCCTTCCCTGCAGTTGCAACTAAGACCTCAGGTGATCCTTTATGGAGTTCTGCATTGGCTGATTGTTGGCCACAGAATACCCCAGGAGGGGATGTAACCCTGGGTGAAGCTGTTTCCTGTGGCTGGGAGGGATGCAGATGTGAGCTGTCACCTGCTGACATTCTTGGCCTCTGGAGAATAGACAGTTACATAGGCCTTCAAGTTGGGATCCGGGATGAAAACCAGTATCCCACATACAGCTCTACTATGAAAGGGTGCTTGGCAGACAAAACAAATAGATGTCCACTTTAACCTAAAGAATGGATAGCCCAGCATCTTGGGAGGCCGAGGCAGGAGAATCGCTTGAGCCCAGGAGTTCAAGACCAGCCTGGGCAACATAGTGAGACCCCGTCTCTGCAAAAGAAAATTTTAAAAATAGCCAGGCATGGTGGCCCATGCCCCATAGCCCCAGCTACTTGGGAGGTGGAGGGATCACTTGAGCCCAGGAGGTTGAGGCTGCAATGAGCTATGCTCATGCCACTATACTCTAGCCTGAGCAACAGAGTGAGATTCTGTCTCAAAAAAGAAAGAAAAAAAAAAAAGAATAGATAAGATCCGGATAGGTGTAGTGGATGGGGGACAGAGCAGGGGTAAAGGCTTCAACATGGGAGTGAACAGGGACTATTCTAATGTGCAGGTCACCCACTGGGCAAAAGGGAGAGGGGTGAAAATCAAGTCTGTTTTGGGTATTTGCAATAAGAGAAAAGGTCTCAACTTGTCCATGCCTAGTTGGGAAAAAAATTTTTTATATCTGGATTGTTCTGGCAATCCTGTGAAATTATAGTTTATGAAACAGTAGTGCTGTAGATTAAATGTGTATGTCTCCCCACATCCATATGTTAAAATTTTAATCCCTACTGTGATGGTATTTGAAGATGTGGCCTTTGAGAAGTGATTAGGTCAGGCAGGTGGAGCCCTTATGAATGAATCCCTTAAGAAAAAGACCCCAGAGAGCTCACCCACCCCTTCTACCATGTGAGAACACAGCCAGACGGCAGGTCCAAAACCAGGAAATGGGCCCTCATCAGACACCAGCTCTGCCGGTACCTTGATCTTGGACTTGCCAGCCTCCAGAACTGTGAGAAGCAAAATTTTTTTTCTTATAAGCTATTTGGTCTGTGGTATTTTTGTTAAAGCAGCCTGTTATATTTTTTCCTAATTTGGTCTTAAGGTTCTCTCCTGAGGGAGGCTGTAAACTCTAGGCCTGCCCTGATGGGGCTCCAGGGGAGGTGGTCATGAACGTTTACTGTGTGTCTTTCAGAGGATACTTCTTTATCCTAATAAAGAATGCCTAACTGTCTGGCCTGTGACCAGGGATCCCTATCACAGGAAGTGTGTTTCCCTTGGTAAATGCCTCTGTGGCTCTTGTCTGACCTATGTCCAGTTTCTTCCAAGTGAGATAGCCACTGTCTCAGGGAACGCTGACCTGGAGAGAAGTTCGCCTCAGGTGTGTTGGTCAGGTGAGACACAGAGGAGACAATGCAACAAAACACAGGAAATATCAGAAGCAGTGGATTACTTACAGATCCACAAGAGAAGGGGAGTACCAATAAGGTCAACAGGAAGACTGCAGGGTCAGGGCACTCAACCAGCAGGGGGACTACCAGAGAGGGAAGGACCTAGGAGCTGGGGCCTTCACTGGGGTCCCGGGTGTTACCCACGCAGGTTTCCTGCTGGGAATTCTAATTGATGGTTATGGAGCAAGCAGGCATGAGTTCCATGGAGTTACACTTACTGAATAATGGTCATTGCAGCATATCTGTGCAGCCCTCATCGGGTGTGGGGGTCAGTGGGGTGAGATGCCACGTAGGCTACATCTAGCTGTCCCATAGCAAAGCGTTCACCAGGAGGTAGTTTTTTAAGGCAGATATCTGGGTCAACCACCTTGACAAATTGGGAAGAGGTGGGTAACTGGAAACTGTGTCATGGTGACTACTCTTTGCTTCCGGTGTAAGAAGGTTCAACTTGTATTCAAAACAGATGCTAAAGCAACACAAAATTATAGGAATTCACTACATAGCTTGAACGGATTAAGACAAGTAGGAATATACCAAAGATTGCAAATTCAGATGTGTACAGTGGTGACCAGGCAACATAAACAAGGAAAGCAGGCTGAATTTTACTCTTTCCACACAAACACACATCACATATAAAATATGCCCAGCTCCTGCTAGTCTATATGAAGGCTCTGAGCAAATTAGAAAATGATGTCCCCTCTGGGCTGATTCTGCCCCAGGCCAGGGGTAAGTGTGCACTGTATACCAGCCCTGACTTGTGCTGTTTGTGCAGGACACAACTTACACAACCATTAGGCAATCTTGCAAATATGTTATGTTCCATTTTTCTTCAAACAGATGGTCTTTTCTACCTTTCATTCACAGAAGAAGCAGCAGGAAAATAACAGCAGACTTTCAGCCTCAGTGCCAGAATGATAACAGGGAGAGCTGGGGACTGAGACAAACTGGCAGCGACATGCTTTGTTGTGCCCTGTAGAATGTGGACTTCTTGCTGCTACATTCTATAGTTTTCTAATATTGTAAACAAATCTGAATTTTTAATGTGAAATATCCTGTTCTTTGTGGCTTAGCTTTTACTTTTATTTTTTAAAAAACATGGTTCCATCCTAAGAAAACATACCAGCTGTCTGTTGTTTTCTGTCTGCAGTCCTTTTGCAACTTGTCAATTAAATAGTAAACCCCTGGGGGCGGCAATCAGGGACCATGCTCACAAGACGTCTCAGAGTCTGCGAGGCTGCTCAGCAGGGGAGTCTTGTTGGTTTGGAAGTGGCGCTGAAGTTTCTTCTCCAGATCAAAATCAAAGAAGTCAGGGAAAAATAATATAAGATAAAGATGCTGCAGAACAAAGTATTCATAGCAGAGACAGATAGAGCTGAGTGCCTCAAAATTAGTGAAATACTCTTCTCTGGTAATAAGTAAAAGGAGTGGCAGGCATTTTGCTGGGTGTATTAAAGCAAAGCAAAACCTCTTGGTAATAAAATGATGAAGACATTTTTACTTTTTAAAACCTAAACCTCAAATCTGAGATGTCTCAACAATGATTAATAAGGTTCCTCCTATAAAGGGAATGTAATCACCACTCCTTCAATTTTCTGATTCTCAGAATGAGAAGAATGGGAAATTAGCATGTTCTCTTCTCTCTGGATAGGGGTGCAAGTATATCTATTGGCCTAGGACTCAAAGGCCAGAGTTCTAGAAATGCATTAATAAATTCTTTATTGCAACCAACAGAACTCAAATCTGGTTACCTTAACCAAGAAGGGGATAGACTGAAAATATAATAGAGGAACACAGAATCCATATGAGGTCAGAGGCGAGGCTTGGAAAATGGCTGGGAAGAAAGGCATTCTCAGCTGGGCAATGTCACGAGCACCTGTAGTTCCAGCTACTTGGGAGGCTGTAGTTGGAGGACTTCTTGAGCCCAGAAGTTCAAGGCCAATCCAATCTGGCAATCCAATCTGATCATTTTCTCATTTTTATTGAAGTATCTAGTATCTTCATATTTAATGTAATTGCTAGTATGTTTGTGATAAAATTTATTATAGTTTAAATTTTGTTTCACTTTTTAATGTTTTTTCTACTCTCTTGGTTTCTTTGTGATTAAATATTTTTATAATTCAGTCATGCATTATTTTACTGTTTTTATTGATAAATTACACTATGCACCCTGAACTTATTAAAATATCTTATAAGTTAATAATTTTGGTACTCCCTGGACAATGCAAAGACCTTAGAATATTTTAGCTATATTTATCCCTTTTCTGGCTTTCATACTGTTATTGAGCATATATATGTACATATGCGTATATCTATATATAAACATATATATGCTTAAATCCCACTAGACACTATCATTATTATATGGAAATCTAATTCTTCTATTGGAAACTTCTATCTGGGATAATTTGACTTCTGCCTAAAGACTCCCTTGACTATATCTTTTAGTGTAGGTTAGTGGGTGACAAATTATCTCCATATATTTGAATTATGAATGTGTGTCTGAAAATATATTTATTTCACCTTCATTTTTAAAGATTAATTTTACTAGGCATAGAATTCCAGCTTGGCAGTATTTTCTTTTAGCAATTTGAAGACAGACATTGTCTTTTGCTTCCATTATTTTTGTGATAAATCAGCTGTCAGTTGATTTACAATTGCCTCTTTGAAGGAATGATGTCTTATTTTTTTCTATGTGCTTTAAAATGTTTGTTTCCTGTTTTCAGAAGTTGGAGTTTGTTGTGCCTATGTGTGGCTTTATTTGTATTTATCCTGCTTAGAATACATATAAGTTCTTGACTCTGTGATTTGATGTTATTCATCAGTTTGAAAAATTTTTGGGGTGGGGCGCGGCGGCTCATGCCTGTAATCCTAGCACTTTGGGAGGCTGAGGCAGGTTGATCACTAGGTCAGGAGATCGAGACCATCCTGGCTAGCATGGTGAAACCCTGTCTCTACTAAAAATGCTGGGCATGGTGGCGGGCACCTGTAGTCCCAGCTACTCAGGAGGCTAAGGCAGGAGAATGGCGTGAACCCGGGAGGCAGAACTTGCAGTGAGCTGAGATCCCACTGCTGCACTTCAGCCTGAGTGACAGAGCAAGACTCCATCTCAAAAAAAAAAAAAAAAAAAAAAAAAAAATTTGGTCATTATTTACTCAAATATCTTTTACAGGTCCATTTCATATTCTCTACTGACTAGATATGCCCATGATATGTACCATACATCATATGACTTTTGTGCTCTTTTCTGCATTTTAAAAATCTGCTTATCATACTTTTATCTGATTATTTCTTATGGTTTGTATTCCAGTTCACTATTTCTCTCTTCTATTGTGTCTAATCTGCTGTTGAACCTATTCATTGATTGGGTTCATAGAGTTGTTAATTTTAATTATTATAACTTTTAGTTATAAAGTTTCCATTTTGTCCTTTGTAGTTTGCATTTCTCTGGCCTATTTTTCATCCTGTTTCTAAACTTCTTGAATGTTCAAATCACAGTTTAAAATCCAATTCTGATCATTTCAATATCTGGATCTCCTTTGGGAATGTTTCTATTGTGTAATTTTTTGTCTTCTTGGTTTCTGGTCTATTCTTATATTTTTGTATGCCAGATCATTTTTAATTGAACATCTGCATTTTGTATAAAACATGTTTTGAGATTCAATATGTTATCTTCAGTTTACTTATGCTTAAGGCAAGCAGTCAGGGTGGAGATGGATTACTTTCAAACAATTTGAGACCGAATTGATTTGAAATTGATCTTTAGCACTTGTGAGAGCTGGTCTATTTCTGATTCACTTGTATTCTAGGGTACAGTATTTGAGGATCTCACGTGAAAGTCTGGGGTGTTTTCTGGGGCCGTATTTCCTTGGTTATTACTGAATATCAATTTTTGCCCCTGCCTCGTAGAGACGCCAAAAGTTCTGCACAGCTTCTCAGGCTCTTAGTTGCTGTTTTCACTTTTAGAATAACTATAATACTGCCTCAAAGCGAGTGTCAAACATAGGGCTCATTTCTGGGGGGGTTCCCTTCTCTCTGGGATTTTGGCCACTAAGCTTTTGCTGCTTTGGTATCTCTAATGCTGGCAAATAAATTTCTTAAAAATATTTTTTCCATTTATTTGTTCTTTCTCAGTGGGAGGTTGGTCAAAACAAGCTACTCTACCTTTGCCAGAAATAGATGTGCCCAGCATATTTTTAAACTAGACAGAATATAAAACAGATAAAAATATTAGAACGTGTCATGTAAGTACTGCTTCATAAAACTTTTTGCTTTGGTTATATATTTATATATTTTTGTATTGTGTATGGGTGCAGATGTAAAATATGATGATTAATATGGATCATGATCCAAAAAAGTTTGAAATGAACTCCTTTAAACCATTCCAAAGTGTAGGCTCTGTGCTTTAAATTCAGCATAATACACAAGAAAAGGCAATGGCTCCTCAACTCAAAAGACATAGATTTACACCCTCACACTGTCTTTACTGAGCTATGTTAAAATAATCGAGACACTTATGCTCTTTGACCTCAGTTTATCTGCAAATTGAAGAATTTTGATAAAATATTTTATAATGTTCTTGCATCTTTTTTCTGTCAACTTCTCCAATTTAAAACTTGCTTAGGTTCTCTGTTTCTCATTTTCCTTACCTGTGAATAGAAGCCATGGAAATAATAAAATTCATAAGTGTATTAGGCTATTTGCATTGCTATAAAGAAACATCTGAGGCTGGGTAATTTATAAATGAAAGAAGTTTGATTGGCTCATGGTTCTGCAGGCTGTACAAGAAGTGTGGTGCTAGCATCACTTCTGGGGAGGACCTCAGAGGCATACAATCATGGTGGAAGGTGAAGAGGGAGCAGGCATCTCACATGGTGAGAGCAGGAGCATGACAACAAAGGGGGAGGTGCCACACACTTTTAAACAACCATATAGCACATGAACTCATTGAGCAAAAACTCATTCATCACCAAAAGGATGGTGCTAAACTGTTCATGAAGATCTGCTCCCATGATCCAATCACCCCCCCACCAGGACCCACCTCCAACACTGGGGTTTGTATTTTAACGTGAGATTTGGAGGGGACAAATATGCAAACCATATTAATAAGGAAGTACATTTCCCACATGTTGATGGCTTTGTAGTTGGGATGTGTCTTACAGGTGATGGCATCTAATAAATACTGCCAGCCAGTTGTGACACAGTGGTCACGGCCTGTGCACATGCAAACTTGGTCATAGCTGTTTAAATTGTCATCACTTCAGTTGAGTATGTACATTGTTGGTACTACCCATATTAAAATTAGTTGCCACTTAAAATACCTCCAAAAAGATTACACTATGCTTTAGCATTAAACTAAAAGTTTAAGGCTCAGGAAATGGCAGTAGAATGTAAATTTGATATCAGTGTTTGCCACAGATTAGCTGTATTAACGTAAGGTGAAATAATTTTTTTCAGAATCTTGAAACTTATGAGGTTTCAGGTTAGAACTGACCAAACAAGTACCTCTATGACATTTAAAAGGTGGAAATGGGGCCAGGCATGGTGGCTCACGCCTGTAATCCCAGCACTTTTGGAGGCCAAGGTGGGTGGATCATGAGGCCAGGAGATTGAGACCATCCTGGTCAACATGGTGAAACCCATCTCTATTAAAAATATAAAAAATTAGCCGGGTGTGGTGGTGGGCGCCTGTAGTCCCAGCTACTCGGGAGACTGAGGCAGGCGAATGGCATGAACCTGGGAGGCGTCGCTTGCAGTGAGCTGAGATTGCACCACTGCACTCCAGCCTGGGTGACAGAGGGAGACTCCATCTCAAAAAAAAAAAAAAGGTGGAAATGAAATGTGGTGATTACTCTCAGATGGCCCTTGTGGTCAGATGCAGTGAAAGGCAGATGCAGAGGGGCCAGCAGATTCCAGCTCCTTCTTTGTTTTCATGGCTCAATTCCCATCTTTATTTCCCTTTTCTTTTTTTTTTTATTCAAGGACCAGTGTCCCTTCTTTCTTTATTTTTCCTATTTCAATAGCTTTGGGGGAACAGTTGGTGTCTGGTTGCTTGGAAAAGTTATTTAATGATGATTTCTGAGATTTTGGTGTACACATCACCCAAGCAGTGTACACTGTACCCAATGTGTAGTGTTTTATCCCTCACTGCCATCCCATCCTTCCTCCAGGTCTCCAAGGTCCATTATATCATTCTTATGCCTTCATGTCCTTATAGTTTAGCTTGCATTTATAAGTGAGAACATAGAGATGTTTGTTTTTTCCTTCCTGAGTTACTTCACTTAGAATAATGGTATCCAACTCTATCCAGGTTGCTGTGAATGCCACGATTTCATTTCTTTTTGTGGCTGAGTGGCCTATGGTCTATATATACCACATTTTTCTTATCTACTCATTGGTTAATGGGCATTTAGACTGGTTCTATATTTGTGCAGTTGCTAATTGTGCTGCTATAAACATGTGTGTGCAAGTGTCTTTTTCATATGATGACTTATTTTCCTCTGGGTAGTAGTGGTATTGCTGGATCAAATACAGGTTCTACTTTTAGTTCTTTAAGGAATCTCCATACTGATTTCCACAGTGGTTGTACAAGTTTACACTTCTACAGCGGTGTAAAAGTGTTCCCTTTTCCTCACATTCATGCCAACATCTGTTATTTTTGATTTTTTAATTATGGCCATTCTTGTAGGAGTAAGGTGGTATCTCATTGTGGTTTTAATTTGCATTTCCCTGGTCATTAGTGATGCTGAGCATTTTTTCGTGTTTCTTGGCCATTTATATATCTTCTTTTGAGAATTGTCCATTCATATGCTTTGCCTACTTTTTGGATGGGATTGTTTGGTTTTTATTGCTGATTCATTTGAATTGCTTGTAGATTCTGGTTATTAGTCCTTTGTCAGATGCATAGTTTGCAAATGTTTTCCCCCAATCTGTGGATTGTCTGTTTACTCTGTTGATTATTGCTTTTGCTGTGCAGAAGCTTTTTAGTTTAATTAAGTCCCATCTATTTATCTTTGCTTTTGTTGCATTTGCTTTTGGGTTCTTGGTCATTAACTCTTTGTCTAAGGCAATATCTAGAAGAGTTTTTCCAATGTTATCTTCTAGAATTTTTATGGTCTTGGGTCTTAGATTTAAGTCTTTGATCCATCTTGAATTGATTTTTGTATGAGGTGAGAGATGAGGATCCAGCTTCATTCTTGTACATTTGGCTTGCCAATTATCCCCACACGATTTGTTGACTAGGGTGTCCTTTCCCCACTTTATGTTTTTATTTGCTTTGTTGAAGATCAGTTGGCTGTGTTTGGCTTTATTCTAGGTTCTCTATTCTGTTCCATTGGTCTACATGCCTATTTTTATAGTAGTACCATGCTGTGTTGGTAATTATAGTGTTGTAGTATAGTTTGAAGTCACGTAATGTGATACCTCTAGATTTGTTCCTTTTGCTTGGTATTGCTTTTGCTATGTGGGCTCTTTTTGGTTCCATGTTAATTATAGGATTTATTTTTCCACTTTGTGACAAATGGTGATGGTATTTTCATGGGAATTGTGTTGAATTTGTAGATTGCTTTTGGCAGTATGGTCATTTTCACAATATTGATTCTACACATCCATGATGTGTTTCCATTTGTTTATGTTGTTGATGGGATGTGTTTCCATTTGTTTGTGTTGTTGATGATTTCTTTCAGCAGTGTTTTGTAGTTTTCCTTGTAGAGATCTTTCACCTCTTTGGTTAGGTATATTGCTAAGTTGTTTTTTGTTTTTTGTTTTTTGTTTTTCCACTATCGTGAATGAGGTTGAGTTTTTTATTTGGTTCTCAACTCGGTCATTGTTGGTGTAATGCAGTGCTACTGATTTGTGTACATTGATTTTGTACCCTGAAACTTCACCGAACTCATTTATCAAATCTAGGAGACTTTTGGATGAGTCTTTAGGTTTTCTAGGTATACAATCATTTCATTGGCAAACAGCAACAGCTTGGCTTCCTCTTTACCAGTTTAGATGCCTTTTGCTTTTTTCTCTTGTCTGATTGCTCTGGCTAGGACTTCCAGTACTATGTTGAATAGAAGTGGTAAAAGTGTCTTGTTCCAGTTCTCAGGGAGAATGCTTTCAACTTTTCCCCTTTCAGTGTAATGTTGGCTGTGGGTTTATCACTTATTACCATTTATCTTTTATTACCTTGAGGTGTGTCCCTTCCAACTATGTGGTCAATTTTGGAATAAGTGCGATGTGGTGCAGAGAAGAATGTATATTCCATTGATTTGAGGTGGAGAGTTCTGTAGATGTCTATTAGATCCTCCTGGTGCAGAGTTGAGTTCAGTTCCTGGATATCCTTGTTAACTTTCTGTCTTGTTGATCTGTCTAATGTTGACAGTAGGGTGTTAAAGTCTCCCATTATTATTGTGTGGGAGTCTAAGTCTCTTTGTAGGTCTCTGAGGACTTGCTTTATGAATCTGGGTGCTCCTGCATTGGGTGCATATGCATCTAGGATAGTTAGTTCTTCTTGTTGAATTGATCCCTTTACCATTATGTAATGGCCTTCTTTGTCTTGATCTTTGTTGGTTTAAAGTCTGTTTTATCAGAGACTAGGATTGCAACCCCTGCTTTTTGTTTTGTTTTCCATTTGCTTGGTAGATCTTCCTCCATCCCTTTATTTTGAGCCTATGTGTGTTTCTGCACATGAGAGGGGTCTCCTGAATACAGCACACTGATGGCTCTTTGACTCTTTATCCAATTTGCCAGGCTGTGTCTTTTAATTGGAGCATTTAGCTCATTTACATTTAAGGTTAATATTGTTATGTGTGAATTTGATCCTGTCATTATGATGTTAACTGGTCATTTTGCTCATTAGTTGATGCAGTTTCTTCCTAGCATGGATGGTCTTTATAATTTGGCATGTTTTTGCAGTGGTTGGTACCAGTTGCTCCTTTCCATGTTTAGTGCTTCCTTCAGGAGCTCTTGTAAGGCAGGCCTGGTGGTGACAAAAATCTCTCAGCATTTCCTTGTCTGTAAAGGATTTTACTTCTCCTTCACTTATGAAGCTTAGTTTGGCTGGATATGAAATTCTGAGTTGAAAATTCTTTTCTTTAAGAATGTTGAATATTGGCCCCTTTTATCATTGTATAATGTCCCTCTTTTCTTCTTAAACTGTTGTTGCTTTAATGTCTGTTTTTCTGATATAAGAATAGCTATTTCTGCTCAGTTTTGGTTTCCATTTGCATGGAATATCTTTGTCCACCTCTTTACCTTAAGTTTATGTGAATCTTTATGCGTTAGGTGAGTCTTTTGAAGACAGCAGACACTTGGTTGGAGTATTTTTATTCATTCTGCCATTCTGTATATTTTAAGTGAAACATTTAGGCCATTTACATTCAACATTAGTATTGAGATGTGAGGTAGTATTTTATTCATCATGCTTGTTGTTGCCTCAACACCTTGGGTTTTTTGTTGTTTTTTTTTTCATTGTATTTCTGTTTTATAGGCCCTGTGAGATTTATGATTTAAGGAAGTTCTATTTTGGTGTATTTTGACATCTTGCTTTAAGATTTAGAATTTCTTTTAGCATTTCTTGTAGTGCTGGCTTGGAAGTGGTGAATTCTCTCAGCATTTGTTTGTCTGAAAAGACTTTATCTCCCCTTCATTTATGAAGCTTAGTTTTGCTGGATACAAAATTCTTGGCTGGCAATTAGTTTGTTTGAGGAGGCTAAAGATAAGACCCCAATTCCTTCTAACTTGTAGGGTTTCTGCTGAGAAATCTGCTGTTAATCTGATAGGTTTTCCTTTATAGGTTACCTGATGCTTCTGCTTCACAACTCTTGAGATTCTTTCCTTTGTCTTGACTTTAGATAACTTGATAACTATGCGCCTGGGTGATGACCTTTTTTGTGATGAATTTACCAGGTGTTCTTTAAGCTTCTTCCATTTGGATTTCTAGATCTCTGGTGAGGTCAGGGAAGTTGTACTTGATTATGTCCTTAAATATGTTTTCCAAACTTTTAGATATCTCTTCTTCCTCAGGAACACCAATTATTCTTAGTTTTGGCCATTTAACATAATCTCAAATTTCTTGGAGGCTTTGTTCATTTGTTTTAATTCTTTTTTCTTTGTTTTTGTCTGATTGGGTTAATTTGAAAGCCTTGTCTTTGAGCTCTGAAATTCTTTCTTCTACTTGTTCAGTTCTATTGTTGAAACTTTTCAGTGCATTTTGTATTTCTCTACATGTGTCTTTCATTTCCAGAAGTTGTTACTGTTTTTTCTTTATGATATCTATTTCTCTGGAGCATTCTTCATCCATATCTTGTATTTTTAAAAAATTTTAAGTTGATTTTCACTTTTCTCCAGTATCTCCTTGAGTAGCTTAATAATCAACCTTCTGAATTCTTTATCTGGCAATTCAGAGATTCTTCTTGGTTTGGATTCATTGCTGGGGAGCTAGTGTGGTCTTTTGAGGTATTATAACACCCTGTTTTGTCTTATTACCAGAATTACTTTTCTATTCCTTCTCATTTGGGTAAATTATTTCAGTGGAAAGGTCTGGAACTCAAGGCCTGCTATTCAGATTCTTTTGTCCCTGGGGTGATCCTCTGATGTGGTGCACTGCCCCTCCCCTAGAAACAGGGCTTCCTGCAAGCCAGACTGCAGTAACTGTTATTGCTCTTCTGGGTCTAGCCACCTATCAGGGCTAGAAGGCTCTGGGTCAGTGCTGGGGAATGTCTGCAAAGAGTCCTGTGATGTGATCCATCTTCCGATCTCCCAGCTGTGGATACCAGCACCTGCTCTGGTGGAGGTGGCAGGGACTGAAGTAGCCTGTGAGAGTCCTTGGCTGTAGATATGTTTATTTTTTTGGCTTTCTTGAATGCTGGTTATGCTAGCAGTGAAGTAGCCACGTGGACAGACTCAGGACCTCTGGTTAACCAAGATGTTGCAGTCAGTGGAATTAGCTGATGTTTTCTCTTTCCTTGGAGAAGGGTTGTTCTGTCATGAGTTGCTGTAATGTCCTGAGTTGGTTGGCTTCCAGTCAGGAGGTGACACTTTCAAGAGAGCACCAATTGCAGTAGTAGAAAGGGGATATAAGCCTACCCTAAGTTGGCCAGGATAAGTATTCAGGTTTCTCAGGCAATGGGCAGGGTCATAAAAGAGTTTATGTCTTTTGTGATCAGCCACTGGGGCAGGTAGAGAAATACCATCAGGTGGGGAGAGAGTTAGGCAAGTCTGAGCTCAGACTCTCCTTGGATGGGACTTGCTGCTGCCACTGTGGGGGTAAAGGGGTGGTTCTCAGGCCAATGGGGTTATGTTCCAGTGGGAATTATGGCTGCCTCCACCACCAGGGAAGTGGGGGGAACCAATGGCAATAAGCCTCACCCAGCTTCCACACAGTTGGTGTAGCTGGTCTTGATCCCACTGTGCCCCAGCACCAAGTTTAACCCCAGACAGCTTGGGCACAGGACTCAGACCTAACCCCAGGCTATTAAGTTTCCCCACCAAGAAAGCAAGCATGGCTTTCAGGCCACGCCCCTCCGCATCTGCCCACACTGTTGGCACAACCCCTACTCTCTTGTCTGGAGCAGTTCCCGTTTACCCCTAGATTCTGCTCGAGAGAGGTGCCCAGTCAAAATTATTACAAAGTTCAGTTGGAAGCTTCTTTCACCCTGTGGCCCCTCCCAAATTCTGCCAGCTGGCTTCTCTAAGGGCCCCTGTGAGATATTGTCAGGGATGGCTTCCCTAGGCTCAAGCTGGAGGATGGGAGTGCCTATAAGGCTTTCTACTGCTGCTTCTACTTTTATATTTCATGCTAAATCTGTTTCAGCTTTGGGTAAGGTTACATTATTCTCCTGTAATCTGGATAGTTTTCAGGTTCCCCACTGGGAATGTGTGCTCAGAGGCAGGTTTTCCCCCATCACACTTTAGACACTCACAGTTTTTTGCCTGTCTTGTGGAATTTACAGCAGCCTGCTGCTTCTTTCAAAGGACCTGTGATTTCTTTCTGTTCCCTTTTCTGACCAGCAACAGCCCAGTCAACCACCAGTCACTCAGCTGCAGACTTGCAGAAGCAATACCTATCTAGAGGTGATAGCTGCCACAGGCTTTTCTACCAGTTCCCATCCATAATCACCCTAAAAGCTCCAACTTGTACCCTGCACTAATATACCACTCAGCATTTCAGGTGGGCTGCTAAGTGAATTTCCTCTGATTCCTCAATTTCCTTTTCTGGTTCTTTACTTCCTCAGCTCCTCCCAGAATCATGCAAGGTGTTACTCTATACTTAGTGGTTCTGCTTCCCTCATTGAACACTGACTAATACTGTGTAGCTAATATTCATCATTGGAGGATGGTTCAGAATTCCATATTTTCTTGCAAAGCAATAACAGGGTACTTTACAGATCCTAAGAAACGAAGATACTTACAAGTAAATGAAGCTGTCTTATATTCGGTACTGAGACTCATACAAAAGTATTGCCTTTCATATATCAAAAAATGCAATAGAAATTAGGAGAAATTACCAAATGCCTTTGAATAGATGAAACTTTCTTGAAGCACTGAGATGTAGTGTGATAGATGTGTGCATTTTATGGATCAATCTTTTAAGGTAGTAATTATGGTAGTCAGAGATGGCTAAGCCCTTCTTCCCTAAGTTTGCATGCTGCTCCTCACATCAAAACGTAGAATCTAACTTTCCTCTTCTTGAGTCTGAGCTTGACCAATAAAAGGCAGCAAAAGTAATACTCTGGGACATTTGAGGCTACATTATAAGAAGCCTATAGCTTCTTCCTGGGTATTCTCAAATACACGCTCTTTGGTCACTTCCTCTGGGAACACAGCCACCATGCTATGAGGAAGCCCAATCTACCCGTGGAGACTGTCTGTAGTGCTCTGGTCAACAGCCCTAGCTGAGCTGCCCACTGACAGCCTGCATCAACTTTCAGGCATATGAGGCAGTGATCTTAAATGTGCAGACCATCAATCCTTCAGATTCTCACAGCCTCAGCTAACATCTGACTGTAACCACAGCAGAGACCCTAAGGAGAGTCACCTGATGAGTCTAGTTCACCCACAGACCCAAGAGATGCCATCATATGGTGATTGCATTAAGTTATTATATTTTGGCATAGTTTGCTTTGCAGCAATAGATAAGAACAGTGGCACAGTTTAATTGGCAAACTTTTCTGTCATTATGACACAAGAGAATAATGTTCATTTTTAATTATTGGCATTTTATATTTGATGAAATGCAGTAATGACTTTCTTATTTCACAGGATTCCTTTGAGAATTAAATCTCTCTACTAATACAACCTATTATTATTTTCAAAAGTTCTAAGACTAGTACTATCAACTTAAAAAAGATTTCCCCTGGGCTGGGCCCAGTGGCTCATGCTTGTAATCCCAGCACTTTAGGAGGCCAAGGTAGGAGGATTGCTTGAGGCCAGAAGTTCAAGACAAGCCAGGCCAACAAAGGGAGACCCGGTCTCTACAAAAATATTTTAAAAATTAGTTGGGTGTGGTGGTGCACACCTGTGGTCCTAGCTTGAGCCCAGGAGGTTAAGGCTGCAGTGAGCCATGATAGTGCCACTGTACCACTCCAGCCTAGCCTGAGCAACAGAGTGAGACTCTGTCTCAGAAAAAAAAAAAAGAAAAAAGATTTTTTTCCAGTGCTATTCTCTTTCCTTTTCACTCACTTTTTCTTAACTGTCTTCTGCTCTGCTTCCCGTTGTAATTCTAAGGGCCTGATTCCATTCATTTTTCTGATCCTGTATTATTCTCCTCCTCTTTCCTTCACTGTCCCTTTTCACTCTTTTTTTTTTTTTCTTTTAAGACGGAGGAGTCTCGCTCTCTTTCCCAGGCTGGAGTGCAGTGGCGTGATCTCGGCTCACTGCAAGCTCCGCCTCCAAGGTTCATGCCATTCTCCTGCCTCAGCCTCCTGAGTAGCTGGGACTATAGGCGCCCGCCACCACTCCTGGCTAATTTTTTGCATTTTGTTTAGTAGGGACTGGGTTTCACCATATTAGCCAGGATGGTCTCACTCTCCTGACCTCGTGATCCGCCCACCTCCTCCTCCCAAAGTGCTGGGATTACAGGCGTGAGCCACCTCGGCCGGCACACTTTTCCCTCTCTTGATGAGAAGGATCTGTGGTATCTAAGGCCCCAGCCATCTCTGACTTCAGAATAAAGTCACATATCCTTCTAATATCTAAATTTGACTGACTCAAGCACCCCCTTCTTCACACAGGGACATCTACCTCCTCATAAGCCCCCAGGGAGTTTCAGGGTGCCACATTCACTTAGGAGTAGATCCCATGTTCTCCTTTTGTGATCCTCTAAACAAATCATTCTAACGTCTCTTTACTGCCAGGGATCTTGTCCCTCCAATAAGAGGCCACCAAGCCTGACCCCTGTCAGCCCTCACCATTGGGCAGGGGCACCTGCTGTCTCTCTGTTGCTCCAACTCTTGAATGCTTGGCTTATCTCCCAGCCCCACTGTAACTAGGCTATAATTTTTTCTGTACTCATGGTTTCTCCTGCCACCTTCCCTCACTTTATTTTTAATTTTAAAAATGTACTTTATTTTATAGAGCAGTTTTAGTTTCACAGCAAAATTGAGCAGAAATGACAGAGATTTCTCATATAACCCCTTACCCTCTCCCAAAAACCCGTGTGCAGGTTTTGTGTGAAGTCTTTTTGCATCTTAGAAGCTTATTTATTTTTAGGACTGAATAATATTTCGCTGTATGGATGGGCCAGAGTTTATCAATTTACCTATTGAAGGATTTCTTGGTTGCTTCCAAATTTGGGCAATTATGAAAAAAGCTACCATAAAAATTTGTAAACCAAAAATAAAATCCTAACCTTCCCAATTAACTGAATGGACTCCCTCCTGGCCAAGGGATCCCAAAGAAACCTGAAAAACTAATCGAAACCATGACCGAAAGTGGAAAGTCAGACATAGCTCGTTATACCCTCTTCCCTTTGGAGTTTACACACAACTGAGCAGCATTAACATTAAGATAGAAATAAGACTGACAAAACAGACTCTTCGTAGCAATGAGATACCCAATTCCAACCTGACTCTGGTATAGCATCACTTGGAAGATAGTAGGCTCTGAAGAAAATCAAAGTATTTTATCCCAAAAATGTATTTTCTTTGACATATTTTGAGACGGCCCTGCAAAGCCATGTCTTGTGTGGAAATTTGCATTCTGCAGAGAATCTCCTTACCTTACTAGGTCTTTACTGAAGAGTCTGACACCTTTTAAGATCCAATGAGGAAGCTAGCAAGATAGCTGTATTGGAACAGCTGTGGTCTGTAGCTCCCAGCGAGATCAACACAGAAGGCAGGTGATTTCTGCATTTCCAACTGAGGTACCTGGTTCATCTCACTGGGACTGGTTGGTCAGTGGGTGCAGCCCATGGAGGGTGAGCCGAAGCAGGGTGGGGCATTGCCTCACCCAGGAAGCGCAAGGGGTCAGGGGATCTCCCACCCCCAGCCAACGGAAGCCATGAGATCCTGTACCAGGAGGAACGGTGTACTCTAGCCCAGATACTGCACTTTTCCCACAGTCTTCAAAACCCGCAGACCAGGAGATTCCCTCCGGTGCCTACACCACCAGGGCCCTGGGTTTCAAGCACAAAACTGGGGGGCCATTTGGGCAGACACTGAGGTAGCTGTAGGAGTTTTTTTGTTTGTTTGTTGGTTGGTTTTTTGTTTTTTTCTTCATACCAGGCATGTGGAACACCAGCGAGACAGAACCATTCACTCCCCTGGAAAGGAGGCTGAAGCCAGGGAGCCAAGTGGTCTGGCTCGGTGGGTCCCACCCACATGGAGCCCAGCAAGCTAAATTCCACTGGCTGGAAATTCTCGCGGCTAGCACAGCAGTCTGAGGCAGACCTGGGACACTCAAGCTTGGTTGGGGTGGGGGGCTGTGCACCATTGCTGAGTAGGCAATGATGTAGGCGGTTTTGCACTCACAGGGTAAACAAAGCAGCCAGGAGTTTCGAACTGGATGGAGCCCAGCGAAGCACAGCAAGACTGCTGTGGCCAGACTCCCTTAGATTCCCCTTCTCTGGGAAGGGCATTTCTGAACAAAAGGCAGCAGCCCCAGTCAGGGACTTGTAGATAAAATCCCCATCTCCCTGGGACAGAGGACCTCAGGGAAGGGGCAGCTGTGGGCACAGCTTCAGCAGACTTAAAAGTCCCTGCCTGACAGCTCTGAAGAGAGCAACAGATCTAGCAGCACAGCATTCGAACTCTGATAGGGACAGATTGTCTCCTCAAGTGGGTCCCAGATCTTTGTGTATCCTGACTGGGAGATACCTCCCAGTAGGGACCGATAGACACCTCATACAGGAGAGCTCTGGCTGGCATCTGGCTGGTGCCCCTCTGGGATGAAGCTTCCAGAGGAAGGAACAGACAGCAATCTTTGCTGTTCTGCAGCCTCTGCTGGTGATACCCAGGCAAACAGGGTCTGGAGTGGACCTCCAGCAAACTCCAGCAGACCTGCAGCAGAGTGGCTTGACTCAGAAGGAAAACTAACAAACAGAAAGGAATAGTAACAACATCAATAAGAAGGATACCGACACCAAATCCCATCTGAAGGTCACCAACATCAAAGACCAAATGTAGATAAATCCACGAAGATGGGAAGAAACCTTCAGAAAAAGGTTGAAAAATCCAAAAACAAGAATGCCTCTTCTCCTTCAAAAGATCAAAACTTCTTGCCAGCAAGGGAACAAAAATGAACAATCAATGAGTTTGATGAATTGACAGAAGTAGGCTTTAGAAGGTGGGTAAAACCAAACTCTTCTGAGCTAAAGGAGAATGTTCTAGCCCAATGCAAGGAAGCTAAGAGCCTTGAAAAAAGGTTAGACGAATTCCTAACTAGAATAACCAGTGTAGAGAAGAACATAAATGACCTGATGGAGCTGAAAAACACAGCAGAAGAATTTCGTGAAGCATATGCAAGTATCAATAGCTGAATCAATCAAGTGGAAGAAAGGATTATCAGAGATTGAAGATCAACTCAATGAAATAAAGCAAGAAAACAAGATTAGAGAAAAAAGAGTGAAAAGAAATGAACAAAGCCTCCAAGAAATATGGGACTATGTGAAAAGACAAAATCTACATTTCATCGGTGTACCTGAAAGTAATGGGAAGAATGGAACCAAGTTGGAAAACACTCTTCAGGATATTAGCCAGGAGAACTTCCCCAACCTAGAAAGGCAGACCAACATTCAAATTCAGGAAATACAGAGAATGCCACAAAGATACTCCTCAAGAATAGCGACCCCAAGACACGTAATTGTCAGATTCACCAAGGTTGAAATGAAGGAAAAAATGTTAAGGGCAGCCAGAGAGAAAGGTCAGGTTACCCACAAAGGGAAGCCCATCAGACTAACAGCAGATCTCTCAGCAGAAACCCTACAAGCTAGAAGAGAGTGTGAGCAAATATTCAGCATTCTTAAAGAAAAGAATTTTCAACCCAGAATTTCATATTCAGCCAGACTAATCTTCATAAGCGAAGGAGAAATAAAATCCTTTACAGACAAGCAAATGCTGAGAGATTTTGTCACCACCAGGCCTGCCTTACAAGAGCTCCTGAAGGAAGCACTAAACATGGAAAAGAAAAACCAGTACCAGTCACTGCAAAAACATACCAAATTGTAAAGACCATTGACAATATAAAGAAACTGCATCTACTGTCAGGCAAAATAACTAGCTAGCATCATAATGACAGGATCAAATTCACACATAACAATATTAACCTTAAATGTAAATGAGCTAAATGCTCCAATTAAAAGACACAGACTGGCAAATTGGATAAAGAGTCAAAGTCCATTGGTGTGCTGTATTTAGGAGACCCATCTCATCTGCAAAGACACACATAGGCTCAAAATAAAGGGATGGAGGAATATTTACCAAGCAAATGGAAAGCAAAAAAAAGCAGGGGTTGCAATTCAGGTGTCTGACAAAACAGACTTTAAAGCAACAAAGATCAAAAGAGACAAAGATGGCCATTATATAATGGTAAAAGGATCAATGAAACAAGAAGAGCTAACTATCCTCAATATATATGCACCCAATACAGGAGCGCCCAAATTCATAAAGCAAGTTCTTAGAGGCCTACAAAGAGACTTAGACTCCAACACAATAATAGTGGAAGACTTAAACATCCCACTGTCAATATTAGACAGATCGGCAAGACAGAAAATTAACAAGGATATCAGGACTTGAACTCAGCTCTGCACCAAGCACACCTAATAGACATCTACAGAACTCTCCACCCCAAATCAACAGAATATACATTCTTCTTAGTACCACATCACACTTATTCTAAAATTGACCACATACTTGGAAGTAAAATACTCATCAGGAAATCCAAAAGAATGGAAATCATAACAAATAGTCTCTCAGACGACAGTGCAATCAAATTAGAACTCAGGATTAAGAGACTCACTCAAAACTCACAACTACATGGAAACTGAACAACCTGCTCCTGAATGACTACTGGGTACATAACGAAATGAAGGCAGAAATAAAGTTGTTCTTTGAAACCAATGAGAATGAAGATATAGCATACCAGAATCTCTAGGACACATTTAAAGCAATGTGTACAGGAAAATTTGTAGCACTAAATGCCCACAAGAAAAAGCAGGAAAGATCTAAAATCAACACCCTAACATCACAATTAAAAGAACTAGAGAAGCAACAGCAAACAAATTCAAAAGCTAGCAGAAGACAAGACATAACTAACATCAGAGCAAAACTGAAAGAGATAGACCCAGGAAAATCCCTACAAAATAATCAATGAATCTAGGAGCTGATTTTTTGAAAATATCAACAAAATAGATAGACTGCTAGCCAGACTAACAAAGAAGAAAACAGAGAAGAATCAAATAGACACAATAGAAAATGATAAAAAGGATATTACCACCAATCCCACAGAAATACAAACTAACATCAGAGAATACTGTAAACACCTCTATGCAAATAAACTAGAAAATCTAGAAGAAATGGATAAATTCCTGGACACATACACCCTCCCAAGGCTAAACCAGGAAGAGGTTGAATACCTGAATAGACCAATAACAAGTTCTGAAATTGAGGCAGTAATTAATAGCCTACCAACCAAAAAAAAAAAAAAAAAAAAAAAAAATTCAGAACCAGACAGATTCACAGTCAAATTCTACCAGAGGTACAAAGAGGAGTGTCATGCACATCTGTGTGAAGACAGTCCACCAAACAGGCTTTGTGTGAGCAACAAGGCTATTTCACCTGGATGCAGGTGGGCTGACACCAAGAAAGGAATCAGCAAAGGGTGGTGGGATTATCATTAGTTCTTATAGGTTTGGGATAGGTGTACAAAGTACATTCTCAAAGGTGGGGAGAATATTACAAAGTACCTTCTTAAGGGCAGGGGAGAATATATCGTATCAGTTAGGGTGGGACAGGAACAAATCACAATGGTGGAATGTCATCAGCTAAGGCTATTTTCACTTCTTTTGTGGATCTTCAGTTGCCTCAGACCATCTGGATGTATACGTGCAGGTCACAGGGGATATGATGGCTTAGCTGGGGCTCAGAGACCTGACATTCCTGTCTTCTTATATTAATAAGAAAAACAAAACAAAATAGTGGTGAAGTGTTGAGTGACGAAAATTTTGGGGGGTGGTATGGAGAGACAATGAGCGATGTTTCTCAGGGCTGCTTCAAGAGGGATTAGAGGCAACATGGGAACCTATAGTGGGAGAGATTAAACTGAAGAAAGATTTTGGGGTAAGGGGGGTAAGGAGTGATATTGTAATTATTGGTGATGGCCTGGATGCGGGTTTGTATGAATTGAGAAACTAAACGGAAGACACATGGTCTGAATAAAAGATGGAGAAAAATAAGTATTAAAGGACTAAGAACTGGGAGTACCCAGGACATCCAATTAGACAGTGTCCAAGGGGGTTCAACGTAATTATTTGCTTAGTTGGCGAGTTTCTGGGCTCTATACTTGAGTTTTTTTATGTTGTCATATACCAGGCCAGATTGACTTAGATAAAAACAACACTCTTCATTTAAAAATATACAGAGTCCCCCTTTTTTTAGCAGTGAGTAAGTCAGGGCCTCGGCAATTTCGGAGGAAAGAGAAGTGCAAAGCCAGCAGTTGTTTGTAAAAGAAGGATTAGAAATGGCTAGGAGAGAGTGAGTGAGATTGATAGTGTGGTGGAGATAGCTGGGGAGAGGTAGAGGATGGCATAAGAACGGGAACGAGAATAAGAGTGAGTATAAAAGTAAAGAATAGGACTTCATCAGAGTGAAAGTATTGGAGTTTGTCCTGTCAGCAAATATCATCTATCCACTCCAAGAGGGAGTCAAGAGTGGCAGATTGGGGATAAATTTTCACGATGGAAAGGAAATAAGAGGTTTTCAGAGGCAGGCTAACAGTTTGTAACCTACAAGGAAGAGGTTATGAAATGACGACAGAATAGAATGGGCCTGCGAAGCTGGCCTGTGAAGGAGATATACGTGTGTGTGTGTGTGTGTGTGTGTGTGTGTGTGTGTGTGTGTGTGTATTTTTGGTCTAAGAACTATCTGCCTTGAGTGGGGAGGGATTGATAGGTGGACACTTGATTTAGAGAGTAAATAGGAGTGACCAATGAGAAGGAGGAAAACTGGCCATGAGGGACAGAAGTTGGAATGCTAGCTGCTTCTTTAGCTACCTTATCACCTTATCAGCTTAAGTGTTGCCCTGAATGATGGAATCCGATGGCTTTTCTTTTTTTTTTTGAGACAGAGTCTTGCTCTGTCACCCAGCCTGGAGTGCAGTGGCATGATCTCGACTCACTGCAACCTCTGCCTCCCGGGTTCAAGCAGCTCTCCTGCCTCAGCCTCCCGAGTAGCTGGTGCCTGCCACCATGACTGGCTAATTTTTGTATTTTAGTAGAGCCTGGGATCTGATGCCTTTTGATGGCCCTTGCAGTGAATGACTTGAGCTTCCTTTGGAAGTAAAGCAGCTTTAAGAAGAGTTTTTATTATGGAGGCATTAATGATGGAGGACTCTTGTGTAGTGAGGACATTTCTTTTTGCCCATATAACAGCATGGTGTGCAGGATATGGAAGGCATATTTAGAGTCAGTATAAATATTGACGCATAGTCCCTTTGCAAGAGTGAGGGCCCGAGTTAAGGCAATGAGTTCAGCTTGCTGAGAGGTAGTGGAGGGGGGCAGAGCAGTAGCCTCAATGATAGATGTGGAAGATACAGAAGATAGCCTGCCTTTGCTGGTGAGTGGCGATTAGGCCTGGTGGAACTGCCATCAATAAACCAAGTGTGATCAGGGTGAGGAACAGGAAAGAAGGAAATATGGGGAAATGGAGTGAATGTCAGGTGGATCCGAGAGATACAGTCACAGGGGTCAGGTGTGGTATCTGGAATAATGTGGGAGGGTGGATTCAAGCCCAGGCCAGGAACAATGCCAGGAACAATGCCAGGCCAGGAACAATGGTAATTATGGGAGACTCAACAAAGAGTGAGTATAGCCGAAGGAGCTGGGGGGCAGAAAGTACATGCATCAAGTGTGAGGAGGAAAATAGATTTTGAAAGTTATGGGAACAGTAGACAGTAAGTGGAGCATAGCTTGTAATTTTGAGGGCCTCTGAAAGTATTAAAGCAGCGGCAGCCACCGCACGCAGTCATGAGGGCTAGGCTAAAACAGTAAGGTCAACTTGTTTGGACAGTAAGGCTACAGGGTGCAGTCCTGGCTCTTGTGTAAGAATTGTGACCACACAGCCCTGTATTTTGGCTGTGTGTAATGAAGAGGGGTGGGATGAGTTAGGGAGAGCGAGTGTGGGAGCAGCTTTTAGGGCTGTTTTTTAAGGAATGGAAAGGGGAGTGGGGAAAGGATTTAGGATCTATGGGGTCAACTAGGTTTATCTAGAAGAGAATAATGGGTTGTGGAAGGAGGTATTGAGGATAGGAGACTACATGGGTTTGGTACCACAGGGTGGACAGGCAAGACAATTTTGTTGATAAGGTGCAGATCCTGAACTAACCTGTAAGACTTGTCCGGTTTTTGGACAGGCAAAATGGGGAATTGTAAGGAGAGCTTATAGGCTTTAAAAGGTCATGCTGTAACAGGCGAGTGATAACAGGCTTTAATCCTCTTAAGGCATGCTGTGGGATGGGATATTGGCGTTGAGCGGGGTAAGGGTGATTAGGTTTTAATGGGATGGTAAGGGGTGCGTGATCAGTTGCCAAGGAGGCAGTAGAGGTATCCCATACTCGTGGATTAAGGTGGGGAGAAACAAGGGGAGGATGTGAAGGAGGCTTTGAACTGGGGGAAAAGGCGGCAATGAGGTGTGACTGTAGCCCAGGAATAGTCAGGGAAGCAGATAATGTAGTTAAAATGTCTCGACCTAATAAGGGAGCTGGGCAGGTGGGGATAACTAAAAAGGAGTGCATAAAAGAATGTTGTCCAAGTTGGCACCAGAGCTGGGGAGTTTTAAGAGGTTTAGAAGCCTGGCCGTCAATACCCACAACAGTTATGGAGGCAAGGGAAACAGGCCGTTGAAAAGAAGGTCATGTGGAGTGAGTAGCCTCCGTATTGATTAAGAAGGGGGCGGACTTACCCTCCACTGTAAGAGTTACCCAAAGCGTCTGTGATTGTCCAGGAGGCTTCCGAGGCAATGGGACAGCGTCAGTCTTCAGCCACTAAGCCGAGAAGATCTGGGAAGGAGTCAGTCAGAGAGCCTTGGGCCAGAGTTCCAGGGGCTCTGGGAGTGGCCGCCTGACAAGCTGGACAGTCTGATTTCCAGTGGGGTCCCACACAGATGGAACATGGCTTAGGAGGAATCCAGGGCTGCAGGCATTCCTTGGCCCAGTGGCCAGATGTCCGGCACTTGAAGCAAGATCCTGGGGGAGGCGGTCCTGGAGGAATGCCTGGTCCCTGCAGTTTAGGCATTTTGAAGTTCTTGTGTGCTGGAGATGTGGCTGGGGTTTCTCTCACAGAGGAGGCAAGTAATTGCAACTCTTCTCTATTATTGTACACTTTGAAGGCGAGGTCAATTAAGTCCTGTTGTGGGATTGAGGGCCAGAATCTAGTATTTGGAGCTTTTTCTAATGTCAGGAGTGGATTGAGTAATAAAATACATATTGAGAATAAGACAGCCTTCTGGCCCCTCTGGGTCTAGGGTGGTAAAGCATCTAAGGGTTGTTGCCAAACGGGCCATGCACTAGGCTGGGTTTTCATATTTGATGAAAAAGAGCCTAAACGCTAACTGATTTGGGAGAGGTCAGATAAAGAAAAAAGAGCATTAACCTTGGCTATGCCTTAAGCTCCAGCCACCTATCTAAGAGGAAATTATTGGGCAGGTGGGGGAGGCCTAGTTGCGGAATGAAACTGTAAGCCCGACTGGGTGTGAGGAGTGGAGGTGATAGAAGGATTGTAGGCCGGGCGCGGTGGCTCAAGCCTGTAATCCCAGCACTTAGGGAGGCCGAGATGGGCGGATCACGAGGTCAGGAGATTGAGACCATCCTGGCTAACACGGTGAAACCCCGTCTCTACTAAAAAATACGAAAAACTAGCCGGGCGAGGTGGTGGGCGCCTGTAGTCCCAGCTCCTCGGGAGGCTGAGGCAGGAGAATGGTGTAAACCCGGGAGGCGGAGCTTGCAGTGAGCTGAGATCCGGCCACTGCACTCCAGCCTCGGCAACAGAGCGAGACTCCGTCTCAAAAAAAAAAAAAAAAAAAAAAAAAAA